>NW_028270143.1:64651182-64802560 GCF_037043375.1 Chiloscyllium plagiosum | reverse complement strand
CCCAGTTAAACAATCCCAATCAAGGATCTCACAGTCAATGAGATCAAACTGGCCATGGTTCCAATTACTGCAGAATTATTACATTGTTTACCGCAATTATACATTCCTTCAAGGCATGAAACCCAGAAAAAATTGTCAAATGTGGTTATCAAAAATTTAAGCATTGTATAAGATTAAAGAGGCTTATAAAGTTATCAGAAATTGTAATAAACTTGAAGTTTGGGAGTATTTGAGAATATAGTAAAGGAACAGCAAGAAACTACTAAAGGGAAAATAGAATATGAATGTAAATTAGCAAAACAGAAAAGTTTCTATGGCTATGTAAAAATGAAATGTTTGGCTAAAACAAATATGGTTCCATGACAGGTGGAATAGGGAAAATTTGTAATGGGTTCTGGAGAAATGTAAGCTAAAGTAAAGTTGCTGCAGTCTGACTAGATCAAAGAGCTGCTGCCTCATTAGAAAAAGGCACTAGTGGTCGTTTAACCTGAGTGCCACCATGCCTCAGTTGAAGGGAGATTTTGAAAAGGAGAGTCCTTCATTGTAACCTCAGCTGGAGTAGGAATTGATACCGCAATATTAAACTAACCATAGAGAAATGATAGAGATGTTAAGTGATTTATTTGTGTCTGTCTTCACTAAGAAAGATAAAGTAAATCTTCTAGAAATTAGAGATCAATGAATACTTGTAATTTCAGAAACCTTTTAATAGAGTCCCCCACGGGATAATGGTTCATAAAATGAAAGCATATAAGATTGAAGGTAATGTACTGGCATGGATTAAAGATTAGCTATCAATCATAAAACAATGAGTCGAAGTAAACAGGTCATTCTCATGTTGACAGACTATAACTTGTGCAAGAACCAGTTCTTGGGCCCCACTGTGTTCAATACATAGCAATGATTTGGGTGTCAGGATCAAATGAAGGAGTGAGGGACAAATGTTCTAAGATCACAGATGATTCAAGCTGGGTTTGGAATGAGTGCTGCGAAGATGCAAAGTGGCATCAAGAAGATTTGGACAGACCTTGTGAATGGGCAGAGAACACGGCAGATGGAGTACAGTGTGGACAACTTTGGTTGGAGGATCAGGTGTTCAGTATATTTCTTAATGGGAAGAGTTTAGAAAGTATAGATTCCTAAAAGGGACTGGGTTGCTCTTGTCGATAGGCAATTGAGGGTGAGCATGCATATGCAATAGGCAATTAGGAGAGCTAATGGTATGTTAGCTTTTATCACAGGAACATTTGAGTAAAGGATTATCAAAGACTTGCTTCAATTGTATATAGTCTTGGTTAGACTACACCAGGGGTACAGTATACAGTTTTCGTTTCCCTTGCCTTGGATATTATTGCCATAAAAGCAGTATGACGAGACTTGTTCCCAGCATGGTGGGAGTTTTCTCTGAACAGAGCATGAGGAAGCTGGGTCTGTATTGTACAGAGTTTCAAATAATGAGAGGTGATCACAATGAAACCTGCAAAATACTTATAGAGCTAGACAGGATAGATGTAGGTAAGATGTTTCTCTCATTTGGGGAGTTGAGGATTGGGGGGGAGCAAAATACATGGACTGAGATAAGAGAAGTCTTTTTTATGCAAAGGGTTGAGAAGCTTTGAAATTCTGTACTCTAAAGAAACTGTGGCAGCTCAATCACTGAGTATGTTTAAAGTAGCAACTGACATAATATTAAATACCAATGACATAAAGGAATATGCAGATAGTGTGAGAGAAAGGCTTTGAAGTGAGTGGTTAGCCATGATTGTATTAACCAGAGCAACAGGCACAGTGGCCTGAATGGCATCCTGCTGGTCTTACATTACCGTATTTGTACACCTGTACTTTATATTTCAAGTTATACAGTTGTTAACATAACTGTGTTATGATCTCTGTAGAGACTGAATATCTACATCATCAATTAGCAAAAAATATCAAATAAAATTTCACTTTTTAAAAATTTGTACTGTTAAAAAACAAATAAAGTCAACGTAATCCAAATGTGAATTAACATTTGAAGGATGTTTCAATGCAAAGGTAAATTTTGCATTAAATAGTGATGCAACAAAAATATGATTGCAGTTGCAAGCACTCCCATTACTTCAGTTACAAATGTTGGACTATATTTAATCTTTCCACCTTAGACATTGTTTTGTAGGACCTCTCACATCCCTCCCAAAAATTCTAGTGCCTAAGTTGCAGTCACCAGTGATCATAATCCATCCAGAATCTCCAGACATGAACACTATTGGCAAGAGCATCACTATGAACCCTCTCTCACTTAGATGATAACAGTAATGATTGTTCCAAATCCCCTTTCAGTGGTCTGATCAGTTCTGGCACCAAATACACAAAACAATAAACACTTGTATTTCCTGTCTTCAGTGTTTTGTCTTTCCCAGCTCTGTAGAAAGTACTCATGATTTGGAGATGCCGGTGTTAGACTGGGGTGTACTATAACCTGGTGTTGTGTGATTTTTAACTTTATAAGAAGTACAGTAGCGTCATTTCTGACTTTTCTTAGAAACCTGCTTCAACACCAGCGTCTTTCTCAAGACTGACAAACACTGACTTCTATCAGGAGAGAGCCTTGCAAGTTTTCTTGTTGCACATGTAAACAGTGCTCGGAGTTGCCAGATCGTAATATCAGGCTGACCCCAGCTGACTGCATTAAGCTTTCTATTTACTGTATTTTTTAAAGCTGATCCAATGTCAATATTTGCAAACTAATTGTCTCTCTTTCAAACTACTCTCCAGCATATTTTGTTCTTAAAGGGATAATACACAACACAAAATATAAGCTTTTCCCAGATCATGGTCATCACACTTGTTGGTATAATATTGCAGATCCCACAACAATAGACAATAGACAATAGGTGCAGGAGTAGACCATTCTGCCCTTCGAGCCTGCACCACCATTTATTATGATCATGGCTGATCATCCTCAATCAGTATCCTGTTCCTGCCTTATCTCCATAACTGTTGATTCCACTGTCCTTGAGAGCTCTATCCAACTCTTTTTTTTAAACGAATCCAGAGACTGGGCCTCCACTGCCTTCTGGGGCAGAGCATTCCACACACCCACCACTCTCTGGGTGAAGAGGTTTCTCCTCATCGCTGTCCTAAAAGTAAGGGGCCGACCCCTTATTTTTAAGCTGTGTCCTCTGGTTCGGGACTCACCAATCAATTGAAACATGTTTCCTGCCTCCAAGAATAGTTTCGATATAGAAAACCTTGACTGTATTGCATTGCACTCGAGTGATGGAGTGACCAATCAAAAAAAACCTCTTTCGCTTGTATAATGCCTTTCGTGACGTCAGGACAATCCAAAGTGCTTGACAACCAATGAACTGATTACAGCCGCTAGGAAATATGATAACCAATTTATGCACAGCAACTTCACATAAGCATCAGAGAGATAATGGCCAGATAATCTGTTTTATTGCAGAGATCATTTTTGACCAGTTGTTCCATTCAAGAATCCTCTCTGATATTTATCTTATTGGATTGTACATTTCAGTAAGCACCAAAGCAGCTGATTCCACATTCAGTTATCATTCCTTAGTGATATAGGTGGCATAACTAGCTCCACACATAACTATTGGAGCTCTATCCCCTACTACCCTCTGTAAACTTTGGGTCACCTAAAACTGTTGCCTATGTGCTAACTCGCACAAAGTCCTATTCATCCAATACTATTCTTTCCATGGATATACACTGGCTCCCTGTTTGGCAATGCTTTAGTTGTAAAATGTTTATCCTTTTTTAAAAATCCCTCCACAGCTTCAGCCTGCCCATCTGTATAACCTTCTCGACCAATACAATCATCTTCTGGCCATTAGGAGAAAGTAAGGACTACAGATGCTGGAGAGTCTGAGTCAAGAAGTGTGGTGCTGGAAAAGCACAGCAGGTCAGGCAGCATCCGATCAACAGGAGAATCGTCATTTCGGGCATAAGCTGATGGGGGGTGGGGCTGGGGGGAAGGTAGCTAGAATGTGATAGGCTGGTGCAGGTGGGAGGTGATTGTGATAGGCCGGTGGGGAGGGTGGAGAGGATAGGTGGGAAGAAAGATGGGCAGGTAGGACAGGTCAAGAGGGAGGTGCCGAGTTGGAGGGTTGGATCTGGGATGAGATGGGGGTAGGGGAGAATTGGAAACTAGTGAAGTTGATGTCAATGCTGTGTGGTTATAGAGTCCCGAGGCGGAAGATGAGGTGTTCTTCCTCGATTTGGCGGTGCAGGAGGCTCAGGACTTGCATGTCCTTGGGGGAGTGTGAGGGGAAGTTGAAGTGGTTGGCCATAGGGCGGTGGGGTTATTTGGTGCGTGTGTCCCAGAGATCTTTCCTGAAATGTTCCTCGAGTTGGTGTAATGTCTCCCTGATGTAGAGGAGACACATCGAGAGCAAAGGATGGAATAGATGAGGTGGAGGATGTGTAGGAAAATCTCTGATCAAAATTATCTTTTGAGGCCTTGGGCGGAGGTGAGGGGGGAGGTGTGGGTGCAGGTTTTACACCATGTGCAGTGGTAAGGGAAGGTGTCGAGTGTGGAGGATGGATTGGTGGGCATGGACCGAATGAGGGAGTCATGGAGAGAATGGTGTCTGTGGATTGCAGACAGGGATGGGGAGGGAAATATACTTTGGTTCTGCTCATAAGCTCTGGAATTTCCTTTCTAAACCTTCCAGTTTGTTTATCCCTCTCTCCTCCCGAAGGCATTCCTTATATCCCACCTTTTTAACCAAACTTTTAATCATATATCCTGAGTGTCTTCTATTGTAGCTCAATGTGAAATTTTGTTTTATAATGCTCCTGTGACATGCTTTGGGAGATTTTAATTCAGTAAAGGCTCGACATATATAATCTGGCTACCTAATTAATATTGTATTGTAATGTTTTGAAATTTCCTCCAACTTCACATCAACAAAGCTGTAATGTTCTCATTTACCTTTTGCTTATGATCGCCCATTAAGTTTCCTGTCTGTTCATTTAGTTTGAGCCTCAGCATCAGCCTTGTTTTATCTTGAGCTGAGCCTTTTATCCCACCAATACAGTCTTCTTCCACCTCGAGAACATTGTGACATGCATGCCAACAGTTTCTGCTCCTTGATAGTGAAATGCCTTCTTGCATTTTTGTCAATTTAATAAATTGATTCTGACATATTTTCTTTGTCAGCAGTAGCCAGCTGACAAAATCTTCACGTAACTCACAAATCTCTACTGCAAGTCCCTTTCTACTCAAAATCCAATCCACACACAAATTTTATTTTAAAAACTCCACTGGTCCTCTCTGTCCCAGTAAGTTGATTATGTGGTCTTTTTACTTCAAATTCTTTTATGTCTTCACTGCATAGAAATCTTCTTCAGTCATATATCATAAACTATATTCTTAATTTTTCTGATTGACTTGTCCTTCAATGCCTCTACTTCAGAATTGGAGACAAATGCTTCTGCAATAAAACCAATTTGTCTTCCTGCATATCACCTTGAGCAACGTCATGACTTCAATATCCCTCTCTTGTTAAGTTCTTTCACTAACTGTTCTGAGTGCAAAACCTCTTTCTAGAAAAGGACTTCAATTTGTTTGTGTAAATGAAATTTATGAAAGTTCTGTTTGTGTTTGAGAACCCTCAGCACAGATTAGAACATGTTCATTAATTTAACAATCCAACAGAGAGATAACAAGTATACACGGCTTTGTGAATTTTGATTTTTGTTTACTGTAGTGCAGAGCTATGTTAGGGTTAATATTTCTATTAAAGTAGTGATCAAAGTGGTATTGTGTCAATGTATTAAACATGGAAAATGTTAATATTCAAATAGCTGAATTTTAAGGCAAAGTTCATAACCGTATTGGGGATAAAAATCTTAAAAATGTCAGTGATTTTTGTATGAATACTTTAAGGAAAGGTCATTTTATCTGAATTTTTTAAATAGAGTACAATATCTATAAATTCTACGCCTCAAAATTGAGTTTTAATGATTTTCCTGGTGAAGTGCAGTAAAATTAAATTACATATTCATGAACTGAGGGAAAGAAAAAAATTCATTTTTTTCATCTTAACTTGCTTTTTCACTACAGCCCTTTTTTTATTATTTCTTTGCAAACATTATCTTCTTTCATTCAATATCAATTTACATTATCAGTGTCAATTCTTTTTTCTGTCACCTTTTATTTGAGTTCATACCATGTAACAGAATAACATTACTGTGATAATTACAGCTGAAAGGAGAAGACAACATGAAGGATACCAAGCCATGCAAAACTGAATAAGCATAACATCAGAATCACAACATAGAGGAATATGAAGCGTAGACGTATGCAAATAAATTCAAGAGCAAATATTCCCCAACTCAAATATCCATCCAAGCCAAATACATCCATGAAACATCTTAGGGGAATTATTGACCCAGAACCAGATGTAATCCCTTGACTCAAGAGTAAAAAAAAATACAAAGGATTTGTGTTGCAGACATTTTGCCATATACAGTGACTATCTAATGTAAGGTCAACTCCAAGTGTTCCATGTTTGGAATCTGGCAAGGTTAACTTAAGAGATTGATTCTTATCTACTGGCAATAAAAATACAGATCATGAATCTAGTTTTCCAGTCTCCAACGTAACTTTCTCATTCACAACTGATTGATAAAGCAGAACTGGAGTGGGAGATCTACTTGAGGAAATCCACCATGTGATAGTATTTAGAAATAACATTTCACTTAATCGAGACATCCAAATTATTTTTCAAGTTCATTCTTTTGTTTTCCCTTTTGCAAATTTTCTATTACAGCCATCAATTCCCAGTTTCCTCCTTGCACTTTTTTTTTCCAGAGATTAAATCTGTTATTGCTTTCTCACTTCTGATTTCCTTTTCTCATTTCCTTCTGCTATGTATCATGTCCTTACGATTTTAGTATAACTTTGGGCTGTGCTTAGAAATGAAACTTAAAGTGCTTAAGCTTCTGATCTTGTAAGTTACATTAAACGATAAAGTTGCCACCCAAGTGGATAGGGTTGTTAAGAAAGCATATGGTATTTTGGCTTTCATTAACAGGGGGATTGAGTTTAAGAGCCGGGAGGTTTTGCTACAGCTCTACAAGTGGTTGGTGAGACCACACAGTTCTGGTCACCCTACTATAGGAAAGATACAGAGGCTTTGGAGAGAGTTCAGAGAAGATTTACTAGGATGCTGCCTGGACTGGAGGGCTTGCCTTATGAAGAAAGGTTGAAAAAGCTCAGACTTTTCTCTCTGGAGAGAAGGAGGAAGAGAGGAGACCTGATCGAGATATACAAGATAATGAGAGGAATAGATAGAGTCAATAGCCAGAGACTTTTCCCCAGGGCAGGATTGTTGGGTATGAGGGGTCACAGTTTTAAGATATTAGGAGAAAAGGTATAGAGGAGATGTCAGAGGTAGGTTCTTTACACAGAGAGTTGTGAATGCATGGAATGCGTTGCCAGTGGTGGTAGAAGCAGAGTCATTAGGGACATTTAAGTGACTGCTGGACAGGCACATGGAGAGCAGTGAGTTGAGGGGTGCATAGGTTAAGTTATTATATTTTACATTAGGATTAAACTTCAGCACAACATCGTGGGCCAAAGGGCCTGTTCTGTGCCGTACTTTTCTATGTTCTATGTTCTGTGATAATAGAGAAGATAATCCAGCATTGCATTCACTCACCACATCAGCAGATATGTGTTAGCAGGAATGCAGACTGATCTACTGCCCATATGTGTTGGGCCTCATGCCAATTATTTGAGGATGTACAGCTGAGGGAGTGAGCTAGGTGGTGGAGCCTCTGCCTGTTCTGAACAAGATCATCACTGTAAGAGCAGGCGGATATGAGGATCACTTTGATTGAGAGACCTACTTTGAAAATTGAGGATGACCCAGTCACAGGATTACTGAAGTTTCTTTTATTGAGACTAACCATACCAAACTAATTATAAGTAGAAGCAGGGCCCAGCTGTCAGTACAAACACACTTACAGTTTTCATTCTTCACTGCCACTAACCACTAACCACTACACTGACAATTTAATACATTTGATATATATTGAAATCAGTATGGTAAACAATTGTGCCACTTTGTACACATTTCATCTTTTCGATCCTCACTCACAATTTACAGATCAACATTAAATTGTACCTGTCACCCTTCTTATAAGAGAAATGATTGTCATAAGTAGTGCTGAATTGAACAACATTGTACCTCAGGCAAGCCATTCTTTTGGGTAAACAGAAAGAAAATTCAGACTTAATTAGATTTTGTCAAGCAATGGTTTTTTTTGTGGATAAATTAGAAACATATAAAGAAAGAAAACCCTGCATTTTTTATAGCAACTTGCACAATTCCAAGAAATGCGAGATTATTTTACAGACAATTAAGTACCTTTAATGATTTGTCATTATCTCAATGCAAAAAATGCACCCCACAGCAAGCTACCACAAACAATCCGACAACAGTGCAGTAGACAGTGATCAGATTGACTGTTTTGTGATCTTTGGATTAGCATGGTGCTGGAAAAGCACAGCAGGTCTGGCAGCATCCGAGGAGCAGGAAAATAGATGTTTTGGGCAAAAGCCCTTCATCGGGATCTTGACTGAGGTTAAGAGTTGGCCAGGATACCAGAGCTAAATCTTTGACTCTACTTCAATATTGTGTCATGGGAGCTTTCACTTCCACATGGGAAGGTATCTGGGTATCAGTTTAATATCTCACCCAAAAGGTAGCACCTTCAAAAGCGCAAAATTTCTGAAGCACTCTGCAGGACTGTCAGTCAAGATTTGTATACTGTTGATGCTGGAGAAGGACTTGCACCTACAATTCTCTGACTCAGGGGCAGAAGTCCTAGCAATTGAGCACTTCAAATACTGGAATGATCATAATTTTAACAATACCACAAAAGAATTATTAGTCATATATATTAGCCTAGACTTTATAACTGGGTTGATCTTTACAGTTTATTGAGTTATTATTCCAGGACATTATGTATAGATTAGTAAATCTATTTTATTGAATGTTGAGGCACAGTGGTGATACAGCACAATATGAGGTCATTTGCTCCATCATTCCTGTATTCACTCTTAGATAGAGCTTTCTAATTAATTACATTCTTCTGTTGTTTCTCCATATCTCCATAAATGTTTCCCTTCAAGTATTCAAGCTGTTGAGTGTATTGCAGATTACAATAGTTTACTGTTAACTATCTCTGGTTATTTTACCCATCACTTTAAAATAGTGTCTGCTTGTTACCAATTCTGGTAATAATTTCTCCTTATTTACTCTATAAAAAATTGTGATCAAACCTCTCCTTGATCTTGTGTGCTCTAAGGAGAACAACTTCAGCATTTCTAGCCTTTCCACATTTCTAAAGTACCTCATCTCTGATGCCAATCTTGCCAAACGCTTGACACTTTTTCCAATGCCTTTGAATTCTTTTTTAATGTGAAGTATCAAGAATTGGACACAATTATCCATTTGAGGCCTCACTAATGTTCTGTATCAATTTAGCTTAACTTCCTTTTTTTGTACATGAATCCTTAATTAATGAGGACAGGAATCCCATATTCATTTCTAACAGTCTTGTCAACTTTTCTTCCTACTTCCATTGATTTATGTACATACAGCTACAGGTCTTTCTGTTCCTGTAAATGGTGCCGTTTAATTCTTGTAACCTTACCTCATTCTTCCTGCTGTACTTCTCTGCATTAAATTTCACCTGCAGCACACCTGCCCATTTCACCATTTTTTCTATGTCCTCTTGAGGTCTGTTACTATCCTCCTAGCTGTTGACGATATATCTAACTTTATATCATTGACAAATGTTGACATATGTCTTGCATACCAAATCCTGATCATTAATATATACCCAGAGGCACAGTGGTCCAAATACTAAGCTCCAGGAAGCAACAGTCTGATACATTCAATTACATTCACTGCTTTCAAGTCCCAAAGCCAATTTTGTCATCATGTTGAAATTGCCCCTTTAACCCCATGAATTTTAATTTTAAAAGCAAGTCCATTGCGTACTACTTTGTCAAATGCCTTTGGAAGTTCAAAGTTATAACATGAATTGCATTACTGTTATCCACCTTCTCTGTTACTTCACTATACACATTATCTAAATTGGTCTTTCATAAGTAACAGTTATCCAATCTGTGCTGTTTTTTTACATACTAGCATTTATCTGTAGCATCTGTCAATTTCTAGTCCTCTGACACCATCCCCATATTTACTCTAACAAGATAATTGTTGAAGCAACTGATCATGCAATTATACAATGCTCATCCGTAGCTAGTTGTCTGCTTTTCTCGAAAATAGTTCCCTTGTGTAGTTTCTACCTATTCCTACCATCTGAATACAATCAGCAGATATCCAACAATGGCTTCTCTTTCTGACTGCCAACCACCTCAAGGAGAATTCTGTTAAGCATCTACCTTTGATACTTTCTTTCTGCTTTTTTCTTATTCACATTGCTGACTTTAATGATTCATCAATAGGTATAGCATCAACTTCAAATTTATGTTGATAACTTGCAACTGTGTGTTGGGTCATAGCTCCCTTCACTCCATAACCACATTTAACTGGATCACTGGGCTTATTCTCGCTGAAATTTAGAAGAATTGGGGGGATCTCAGAGGAACATATAAAATTCTGATGGGACTGGACAGGTTAGATGCATGAAGAATGTTCCTAATGTTGGGAAAGTCCAGAACTAGGGGTCATAGTCTAAGAATAATGGGTAAGGCACTCAGGATTGAGATGAGGTAAGATTTTGTCACTCAGAGAGTTGTGAACCCATGGAACTCTCTCCCACAAAAAGCCCCTGGGACCAGTTTATTAGGTTCAAGAGGGAGTTGGACGTGGTCCTCGCGGCTAGAGGGATCAAGGGGTATGGGGGGGGAGGACTGGAATAGGATACTGAGATTGCATGATCATCCATGATCATATTGAATGGTGGTGCACGCTTGGAAGGCCAATGGCCTATTCCTGTACTTATTTTCTGTGTTACTATGTTTCTGTTGTCTCAAGAAGCTCCTCTTCTTCACCACTGACATCAGACCCTCCCTTGCCAATAGATAATGATGAACCAGTCTGTGCACAGTTCGGGCATCCTGTTTTAACTGAACTCATACTTCAGACTCCATATTTTACCCATAAGACTCCAGGTTTTTAACTCCAACATATTTCCCAACATCAGGTTTGCTACTGCTGAAAACTTTGTGCATTCTTGTCTCCACAAGACTCATATGTTCTCTTCTCTGTTTGCTGATTGTGCTCAAATTTTAACTGTCATCAAACTGCATTCAGTCCTTAACTTTATTTCCAACCCTAGAACTCCAGGGCACTGATGATAAAATCCTTTGCAGCTAATTGCAAATTCGTCCAAGAATTTGGTCTATGATCTCTTTCCAGTCTGTTGTTTTATTGTTTATAGTTTATCTTATAGCTCTGGAAGTTTGTGGTTTCTGCCATCCCTTCATTCCATCATTATTCATTTCATCACCTTGGTTCTATATTTGGGATGCTTTTGCTAAATTCCTTAACCTTTGTACTTCTATGAATAGAAATTGTCTGTTGATTTAACTTTGATTACTTTGCTTAACTGTTCTGTCAAAGGTTCTATTTATTGTACTTTAGAGGAGATAATGGCATAGTGGTAGCCAGACTATTAATCTGGAAACTCGCTTTGAGGACCTGGATTCCAATCCCACCATGGCTGATGATGGAATTTGAATTTGATTGAATGTCGGGGAATTAAGAATCTGCCGGTGGCTGTGAACCACTGTCGATTGTTGGAAACAATTAGTCTGGTTGACTAATGTCCTTCACTAATACCGGCCTCACCTGGTCTGGCGGACATGTGACTCCAGAGCCACAGCAGTGTGGTTGACTCTCATGTGTCCTCCGAAATGGCCGAACAATGCACTCACTTGTATCAATCATCAACAGATAGAGCCAGTATTGGACGAGGATGGATAAAGTTAAAAATCACACAACACCAGGTTATAGTCCAACAGGTTTATTTGGAAGCACTAGCTTTCAGAGTGCTGCTCCTTCATCAGGTAGCTGTAGAGCAGGACCATACAACACAGAATTTATGGCGCAACATTATAGTGTCATGTAACTGGAACGATATATTGAACAAACTGAGATTGCTGTTGTCTTTCATCTTTTAGAATGGGTTGCAGATTTTAGTTCATTAATATGTAAATCCCAGAACTTCTAAAGAATTCTGAAGAAGTCTTCTAAAGATTCTTAACAACAATCTCTGTTTGTTCAATATGTCATTTCAGTTGCATGACACTAATGTTTTGCTATAATTTCTGTGCCTTATGGTCTTGCTCCACAGCTACCTGATGAAGGAGCCGCGCTCCAAAAGCTAGTGCTTCTAAATAAACCTGTTGGTCTGTAACCTGGCATTGAGGAATCATCAGCTGGACAGAACCAACAGAGGTGCTGGCACAATTGGTGTACTATAGGGTGGGAGTGGACCCGGGAGTCCTCAACATTGACTGCAGACCCCATGAAGTCTCATGGCTTCAGGTTAAACATAGGCAAGGGAAGCTCCTGCTGATTATCATGTTTTGTCCTCCCTCGGCTGATGAATCAGTGCTCCTTCATGAACAAAACTTGGAGGAAGCACTGAGGGTGGCAAGAATGAAAAACATAGTTTGGGTGGGAAATTCTAATGTCGATCACCATGAGTGGCTCGGCAGCAGTAATACTGATTGAGCTGGTTGGATCCTAAAGGTTGAGTCTGTAGCAGATGGTCAGGGAACCAGCAAGAGGGAAGAACATACCTGACCTCTTCCTTATCAGTCTGCTGGCTGCAGAAGCATCTGTCCATGACAGTATTGCTAAGAGTGACCAATGCACAGTCCTTATGGAAACAAAGTCTCACCTTCCCATTGAGAATACCCTCCATCATGTTACGTGGTACTATCACTGTGTAACATGGGACAGACATCAAACAGATCTAGCAACTCAAGGCTGGTCATCCATGAGGCACTGTGGGCCAACAGTAGAAGCAGAATTGTATTCCAACACAATCGGTAACCTCATGACCCAACATATCCCTCACTCAACCATTACAATCAAGCCAGGGGATCAACCCTGGTTCAATGAAGAGTGCATGCCAGGAGCAGTACCAAGTGCACCTGAAATGAGGTATAAAACTGGTGAACTAGCAAACAGGACTACCTGCATGCCAAACAGCATAAGCAGCAAGTGCACTGAGCAAAGAGCTCAGTTATCCCACTATTAATGGATTAGATCTATGCTCTGCAGACCTGTCAAATCCAGTTGTGAATGGTGGTGCACATTTAAATGACTCACTGAGGAACAGGCTCCACATATGTCTCCATCCTCAAATTTCAAACAGCTCAGCACATTAGTGCAAAAGATAAGGATGAAGCTTTTGCGGTAACCTTCAACCAGAAATGCTGAGTGGATGTCCATCTGGGCCTTTTTCAGTGGTCCCCTCCATCACAGATGCTGGTGTTCAGCGAATTAGATTCATAAATGGTTTGTGGTACTGGATACTGCAAAGCAATGGGTCCTGACAACATTCTGGCAGTATTATTGAAGACTTGTGCTGCAGAACCTGCTCTTCCCCAATCTAAGATGGCCTCTACCTAACAATGTAGAAAATTGCCCAGGATGCAAATCCAACCCAGCCACTCAGCTCCTGACCTCATTACAATCCTCGTTCAAACTTGGACAAAAGAACTGAATTCCAGAGACAAGGTAAGGGTGACAGCCCTTCATTGTCTGAATGTGGCATCAAGGAGCCTGAGCAAAACTGAGATCAATGGCAATCAAGGGGATAAATTCACCACTGGTTGGAGTCATACCTGGAGCAGAACAAGATGGCTGTGGTTATTAGAGCTCAGTCCCCTTAGCTCCAGGGTATCTCTGGAGGATGTTACCATCACTGAGTCCCCCACTATCAGCATCCAGTGGATTAACATTGACCAGAAACTCAACTGGATTCACCATTAAAACTATAGTACTTACGAGAGAAGGTCATAGGCTGGGAATAATGTAATGAGTAACTCATGTCCTGACTCTATAAATCCCAACCACCATCAACAAAGCACACGTCAGGATTGTGATGGAATATTCCCTACTTGCCTGGATGGATGCAGCTCCAAAAACACTAAGAAGCTTGACGCCACCACTCTGGTACCATATCCACAAGCAACTACTACTCCTACCATCGAAGCTTAATACTATCTGTAAGATGCACTGCAGAAATTCACCAAAGGTCCTTTGACAGCACTTTCCAAATCCACAATGACCTTTACCTAGGAGGACAAGGGCAGCAGATACACCACTCTCCAATCGACTCACCACCTTGACTTGGAAATATATTGCCGTTCCTTCAGTGTCACTTAATCACAGTTCTGGAATTCCCTCCCTAATGGCATTGCAGATCAACCTATAGAACATGGACTGCAGTGGATCAAGAAGGCTGCACATCACCATCTTCTCAAGAGCAATCGGGGTGGGCAATAAATGTTGGCCAGCTAGTGATGTCCACATCCTGCAGTGAATTAAAAAACAATTCTTCCTCCTGCAAAGCACCAGGCATGATTTTCTATGGTAAAGGAAGAACATGCATCCAGATATTTTGATCATTGTATTTCCATCACTATTTTGAGATATTTTGATATGACAACCGCAAGCACATTTAGATTAATAAAATTGCAATTAATGATTGACTTATTTATCTCTTAATTAAGGTAAAATCTACTGGATTATAAAACAGTTCCATTTCCAGCATTTAAATTTCAAGAATTAAATTACAGACATCAGCATTGAATTGATGGTGTCAGAAGTGGATTGCAATATAATCACACTTGATGAAGCTGCTTATGTTTGTTCATCATGTTTTTTCTGTGCAGGGTGTAATGACTTTGTGTAGTATAAATCTGGCAAAAGCCAGGTTACTTTAATGGAAATAAATATTGGGTGAGATATAAGACAAGTGCTGATCTACTGTTGTCCATTTTACACTAGAACAAATAGAAAGAAAACAGAAAAAATTGGATATGAATGTGTTGGTCATGCTGAAGTTCCATTTTGAGACATCCATCAATTGTGCATTTTACTGAACCTGGAAACATTCAGATTGTTCTTTTATTTATTTACCATTACAGTATACAGTTACTGTGTAATTTTCACATTTAGATTTCAGAATATGCATTTATACAAACCTATAATTTCTTGCTTCAGCATTACTCACCCATGGTTGACATGTCAACTTTTGAGGAAGGTGTTTCTATTTCACTTTAATGGTGAAGTAAACAAATTTGCTTTGTTTAAATGTTGAATTTTAGTTCAAAGCAGTTGCAAATTGTTTTTGAAACAAAGCTGAAAGCTGCCAAAATGGGGAGCAAAGCTTTCCAAATTCCTGAGTGCCGTCTAAGACTATAATTTGAAAGTCAGGCTTTTCCTGCTAATAGAAAAGCATATTATTATTCTGATGGTTTATTGCAGAGATATTCAACCATTTGGAGCAAAAAATTGATATGTGATAAGTCACGTATGGTGTTATACAGTTTCAAACAAAAGCCTAGCTCTGACTGGCTGAGTTTTTCCCACCTCCTGGCCAAGTCTGGCTTTTCACTACGCCAGCTGTTCCACTCTCTGCCTTGGCTTGGGCCATTGTTTATTGACAATCTCCACTGTTGTTTGTTCCCTGCTGTGACCATTTTTGTTGCTGGTACTTTCATTGTCTCTGATGTATTAGTTCTGTGTTACAATTTAAACTCAAATCCTAATATTTAATTGTTCATTTGAAACTTTAACCAAGCAAACAACAGTTAATCGTCTGGCCCAGTAACTCAGTAATCTTTACTCAAGTTACAAATGTTTCTCAAAGCAGGGCAGCAATTTGTGGGCATACTATGGCTCCGGCTTTTTGGTTCAGCTCACGTCCCTCAGACCCCAGTATGCTTCTGCCCCTAGAGGTTGCCAGGAAATCCCTGTTGGAATAATGTCTAGTTTCACAGGAGCATTGCCATTCCTTCCACACTCAAAGAGCTTTCTGATATTCACTGCCTTACTTTAACAGCTTATACACAAACAGTGACAATATGGACCAGTTACATACAGATGACTGCTGCTTTCCAAATTGTATTCAAACTAAGAGTCACCATCTTCAAGACATGGCAGGGAGAGGTTGGGGGTGTAGATGATGAAAGGCAGCAGGAAGATAATCTAAACTCACAGCAGGATATATGATAGAATAAAGGTTAGATGATATAGGTGCAAGGAAATGGGGAAATAATGATTTTTTTTTCCTTTGTGTTCTTTTTGTTGTATAAAACATTTTGGATTTATTTCACTGCTAATGTGTAATGTTGGGTATATATATGATGGTTCATAAAGCTGTAATGAGATACTGATCATGAAATATTTGCTGTGTTTAGTCTAACTTATTTTCAGTTGAGAAACTTTGATGATGGCCAAAAACTGAAATTTAAGGAAATCAGCAAGCTGAAAAAGAGTAAAGTAGAAAATTGTCTAAATGCTGTATTCCCACGGGAAGCCTCACTCATATAGAATATGGGGCAGAGAATCAGTGTTACAGTGTTATATCGCTGAATTATGCTGACAGTTTCTCTTTCAGAATTTTGAATTTTTCTGTCTGTTCCCATCATCTTATTTTTTAAACATTCTCTCCCTAATATTTTGTCCCTGGACAGAAGTTACCTCTGTACTCACCTGTTTTTATTGAGAAGACTGGAGTGATTAGGAAGGGAAAATAGATGAGATTTGTTCTGTGTATTAAAGTGGAGTGACAATGACAGAGTAAACTGTGCATCTGTTATTATATATGACTGGGCTGAAATGTCTACTCCTGCTCCTAATTCATATGTATGTACATCATTTTTTTTGTCGGCATTGTCTTCAAAACACTGAACAGAAGGAACTCTGCCATTCAGTGAGGATTCATTGTCACAAATGGAAAGAAATGTGCAGAAAATTTAAAATGGAGACAGATGTACAACATTGTGAAAATTCCATTTCCTCAAGCCTCCTTTCTAACATACATACCGTCTTGATTCTGAGATATATTGACATTTCTTTATTGATGGTCGATCAATATTTTCGAAAACCCTACCAAGCACCGACGTGGGTGAGTTTTGAGAAGATTTGTAGCTCAGGTTGAGGTTTTAGATGTAGGTGTGCTCGCTGAGCTGAAAGGTTCATTTCCAGACGTTTCATTACCTTACGAGGTAACATCTTCAGTGGACCTCAGGCGAAGAAATGCTGAAAATTACTGCTTTCTATCTATGTAACTATCTCTGGGTGAGTACTGTTATCAGAGGAACTGTAGCTGTTTAAGGAATAAGCCCATTACTCAGAACAATGAAAGATTAACAATCTCTGTGGTTTTACCAGCATTGCCCACATCTTGTCTTGGTTTACTTATCCATAATGGGTGATTTTTCCATCTTAAATACAGACTCCTCATCCCTTTTAAGCTGTTGAAGGCATTGGAGCCCTACAGCAGCAGCACCCATTCCTCTCCCTGACACCCAACCCTCGATCAAATTCTCCGTCCAATGAACTCCCAAGCACAGATAAGAAACTTTCTAAAAATAATCCAGATAAGCATACTCTGAAAACCTTGATCAGTGACAAGAAGCTCTACCAACCTCTGCTCGATACAGCAGGAGTAAATCGAGCTCCTGAGTCTCAAAATAATCCCCATTCTCTGTGGCATTTGTCATTCGCTCTCTTGTTTGTACTGTATCCTCTTTCAATCCTTGTATTTATTACTTATTGCTAGATGGCACGTTCTTTCAAACCCATCTTTTGATATCTAACTTGCAGTTCCTTGAACTGATTAATAAAGAAATGTATGATCATCCGCAGCTGGAGTAGTCATAGAGATGACTAAACACAATTTGAATTTGTTTGCTGAAAAGATGATGGAAAGCATTGTTAGACTTTCAAGAGACAAGCAAACAAATTCCTCTGGGAAATTTAACTTAGCTATGTCATACTGATAGGGGGATTCAATTAATACTGTTCCTGGAGCAGTATTGTTGGCAGCCTTCTGTTCAATGTTCATCAGCATTTGATGCCACACTATGAACATTTTCCCAATGAGCATTCATTAAAAGAAAAGATAAATTGAGAAGGAAGTCATCAATGGTAAAATACTCTTCTTTCATCCTGCTGTTAATTTTAAGTTCCTGCCCATGCAACACAAATGATTTTCTGGCTAATAAGACAAGTGATACGTTCTTTAAGATGTATCAATACCGAATGACACCAGAAGTGGTTTAGATTGAGTCAGCATTACAGTTTTGCTTTGTTTTCAACGATACCTCTTTGAAATGGGTAACTCACACACTGTAGATATAAATCTCAATTTAATGGTTAAATAGTCTGCTGATACCCTTGTCATAGAGTATTAGAATCATACAGCACGGGTACAGACCCTTAGGTCCAACTCTTCCATGATGACCAGGTTTCCTAAACTGAACTAGTCCCGTTTGCCAGAACTTGGCCCGTATCCCTCTAAAGCTTTCCTATCCATGTACCTTTTCAAATGTCTTGTAAATATACCCACTTCCACCACCTCTTCCGGCAGCTCATTCCATAAATACACCACCCTCTGTGTGAAAAAGTTGTCCCTCAAATCCCTTCTGAATCTTTCCCCTCTCACCTTAAATCTATGCCCTCTAGTTTTGGACTCTCCTACCCTGGGACACAGATCTGGGCTGTTCATCTTACCTATGCCCCTCATGATTTTATAAACCTTCGTAAGGTTACCGTCCCCTCCCAAGACTCCAATGCTCCAAGCTTTGTTTGTTGTATGTAAAGCATGACAGAAAATAATTTGACGCAGAGTCATAGTATCCTGGTCAATGACAATAAAACCTGCTAAAGTTGGGTGCCCCTTTTGTAGGAACAGAAATTTCCCTTCTGAGTGCTGCGACCAATTTCCAAGATTGGCCAGTACCCTTGCTAGGAGAAAGTGAGTACTGCAGATGCTGGAGATCAGAGTCAAAAGGTGAGGTGCTGGAAAAACACAGCTGGTCAGGCAGCATCTGCCTGACTAGCTGTGCTTTTCCAGCACCAAATCTTTTGGCTCAGTACCCATGCTGTGTGGGAAACAGCAGATTGTGATTTTTCCTGAATGAAAGACCAGAGGCTGCGCCCGACATCCAGTTAAAGGATAGCAGTCAGCTTCCTGAAGTTGAGCAGTTCTGAAGATGGGTTACATCCGAAACGTTGACTTCTCCACCTCCTGATGCTGCCTGGCTTGCTGTGTTCTTCCGGCCTGCTGACTGTCTAATTTGGATTCCAGCATCTGCAGTTTTTTTTTGTCTTCTGAGGTTGAGGGGCAAATAGGAGGCCCTCCTGCCTAAATGCAAGGGCAGCAGCAAAATGCAAGACCAGGAAAGTGAAAAGGTCACCCCATGATGGAGGCATAGTCTCTCCATTTGTGGTTCAAATTTAAGAGAAAAATTTATATTTTGTTTTGGGCCACCACCATTTGGACCCATGGGAATCCCTCCACATAGCAGCCTCCAGCTGTGGAAGGCAGTTAGGGCCTTATGCCTGCTCGGAGTGTTGCGCCATGGTCTACCTATACAGCCAATATCTCCATCTGCAACGGCTTGGCACCAACTGTAAAATTCCATTCGACGTCCAACAATTGGCCTTAAGTAGCCAATAACTAATTCAGTTGTTACCCACTCCTTGAGGATGGATAGCCCTGTCGCCCCTCACCCCCCTCCTTCCCATCTTTCCTGTAGGAAAATGCCCTGAGGTCAGGGTGGTACCAGGGTACCAGTACCAGCACACTGGCTGACGGTGCAGCTTTTAGTACTCATCACCCACTAGTCCAGCCCAGCATGTGAATATGGAGGGACTAAAAATCCTGTCAATCTCACCAGTGGGTGTGAAGGAAGAACTTGCATTTGTGCAGCATCGTTCACAATCTCACGATGTTCCACAGTACTTTACAGTCAATGACACACTTCTGAAAAGTAGGCCGACATTTAAATCAATTACAATCCATCCACGGTTGCAGGATTAAAATCTGGCCTGTAATCACTTGTGCACATTGTCACAAATTGTGTCCAATAAAGTCCTGCAAGCAGCAATTTGATAATAAACAGATAGCCTCTTCAGTGATATAGTTTGAAGGAAAAATATTGTCCAGAGCATTAGAGAGAACTCCATTGTTCTTCCTCAAAATAATGCCAGAAAATTTCCTAGTTCTGTTTATGAAGGCTGAAGCAAGCCTCAGTTTAATATCTCCCTTTAAGATGGCACTTCATATAATAAAGCACTGGCATGTTGACCTAGAATTTGTGTGCAAGTTTTTGATGTGGAACTTAATTGCGTAACTTTTTGACTTGGAGAGAAGAGTAATATCGCTAAGTCAAGACAGATTTGAAAAGACGTCAAAGCTAATTTTATTTGCAGAAAATTAATGTTTCGCCACTGTACCTGGAAGGAGGTACACAGGAGAGGATAGAAAACAGAGGACAGTTACCTGAAGCAAGTCTGAAAAAAGGAGCTGGTAGAATCTTTACTGGGTCTAATTGAAAGGTCAGACACATTTTGAAATATGATAGACCTTGAAGATAGGTCAATGATAAAGATTTTTTATTTTCAGAAGGAAAGGTCTTGGCTAACAAATGATTGAGAGGTAATGGTGCAAATGTGTGAAAGTCAGAAGAAAAATGATACTGCTTGAAGATCAGTCATCAACATTTAAAACCTGTATGATCGATATGAAGAAAAAAACTGGTCTGGTCACCAGAAATACAGATTGATAATGGTCCAGTATTTATGCAGTTGAACAAAATTTGACATTATTAAATTAATATTACTAAAATATTAAATGTCTAGAAATACTGTTGAAAGATCGGAAGTCAACAAATAGTTTGTACTCAGTCAATTGTGAAGAAATGAATTGTGTGCAGTGAGAAAGCTGGATACAACCACACATATAGAAAACACACAGTGAAGGGAGGCACAGTGGACCTGATTCATCCTTGCTACAAAGTGATACTAATTAAAGGCAATGCTTCAGGCATATTCAATTGCACTTATTGAAGTTACAGATAGGCTTAACATTAGTGTAAATGTCACTGAACCAATTAGAATTTTTCTATCGATTTTATTTGTTCATTTCAAAGAAATTGACTCAGATTTTCTGTGCTTGTTAATGGGAACACACTTCTGAAGGAAGATACAGCTAATGTCATCTTTTCCCCGCAATCTATACAAAAAATGGATAGTTTTTGAAAAGAAGATATTTACATTTAGTGGCAAAAAGATTATGACCTTGAAAATGACATCGCTCCTGCCAAAACACCTTCACCTCAAAACGGTTAACCCATTCATGCATACTAAACAGGATTGAGGTTCATAAGGAGGAGATTTTAGCAATCTGGAAAGCATGAAAATAGATACCTCCCCTGGGATGGATGGGATTTATGCTCGGACTCTCTGGGAAGCTAAGGAGGAGTTTGCAGAGCTTTTGACTTTGATCTTTATGTTGTCACTGTCTACAGGAATAGTGCCAGAAGACTGGAAGATAGCAAATGTTGTCCCCTTGTTCAAGAAGGGGAGTAGAGACAACCCTGGTACTTTGGTTGGAGATAAAGTGTTGGAAACGATTATGAGATCGAGTTTATAATCATCCAGAAAGGAATAATTTGATTAGTCAGCACGGTTTTGTGAAGGGTAGGTTGTGCCTCACAAACTTAATTAAGTTCTTTGAGAAAGTGATCAAACAGATGGATGAGGGTAAAGCGGTTGATGTAGTGTATATGGATTTCAGTAAAGCGTTTGATAAGATTCCCATGGTATGCTATTGCACAAAATACGGAGACATCGGATTGAAGGTGGTTTAGTGGTTTGGATCAGAAATTGGCTAGTTGTAAGTAGACAGAGGGTGGTGGTTGTTGGGAAATGTTCATCCTGAAGTTCAGTTACTAGTCGTCTACCGCAAGGATCAGTTTTGGGGGCATTGCTGTTTGTCATTTTTATAAATGACCTGAATGAGGGCGTAGAAGGATGAGTTAGTAAATTTGCGGATGATGCTAAGATTGGTGGAGTTGTGGATAGCACGAAAGGGTGTTGCAGGTTACAGAGGAACATAGATAAGTTACAGAGCTAGGCTGAGGAGCTAGCAAATGGAGTTTAATGTGGAAAAGTGTGAGGTGATTCACTTTGGAAGGAGTAACAGGAATACAGAGTACTGGGCTAATGGTAAGATTCTTGGTAGTGTAGATGAGCAGCGAGATCTCGGTGTCCATGTACATAGATCCCTGAAAGTTGCTACCCAGGTTGATAGGGCTGTTAAGAAGGCGTACAGTGTGTTTGCTTTTATTAGTAGAGGGATTGAGTTTCGGAGCCACGAGGTCATATTGCAGCTGTACAAAATGCTGGTGCTGCTGCACTTGGAGTATTGTTTACAGTCCTGGTCACTGCATTATAGGAAGGATGTGGAAGCTTTGCAAAGGGTACAGAGGAGATTTACCAGGATGTTGCCTGGTATGGAGTGAAGGTCTTGTGTGGAAAGGCTGAGGGATTTGAGGCTATTTTCAATCGAGAAAAGAAGGTTGAGAGGTGACTTAATAGAGACATACAAGATGATCAAAGGATTAGATAGGGTGGATAGTGAGAGTCTTTTTCCTTGGATGATGATGGCTAGTATGAGGGGACATAGCTTTAAATTGAGGAATGATAAATATAGGACAGATGTCAGAGGCAGGTTCTTTACTCGGAGAGTAGTAAGCGCATGGAATGCCCTGCCTGCAACAGTTGTAGCCTCACCAATTTTATGGTCATTTAAATGGTCATTGGATAAACATATGGATGATAATGGAATAATGTAGGTAAGGTGCGCTTCAGTTTTGTTTCACAGGTCAGCGCAACATTCAGGGCTGAAGGGCCTGTACTGCGCTGTAATGTTCTATGTTGTATGGACTGGACTTTCTCCTTTTCCCTTGACTCCCTCAACTATGTTTGGATTGTCAGACCATGTGTTTCTCACCCAGACTGGAATGAACTGCAGTTTGCTTCACCTCGCAATTAGGAAACCGTTGCATGTTTCATACTGACCTCAAACCTGGATGGTGTCTCATGCTGTTCCAGACTTGTGTCATGATCAGAATCCTGTCATACCACAGCTGAGTTTTCACATGCACAGTTTCTCCATAACTTATTTCCATCTCACCACATTACAGGCTTTTGCACATACTTTTTGTTCCCACTCAGTCTTTCTTCTGAGATCTTTACTAATCCATGTCTTTGTCAGCTCCAAACGCAATGTTTTCTTACCTAGCTGTAACCTCAGAAAACTTTTATTCAACCAAAGTTAAACTATTCATATCTTATTCTAACAAAACTTGCTCTCATCTTGATTTCTGGTCAAGTGACATCACAAATGTAAAATTATCATCTTTTTATTTAGTTTTCTTCCTGGTCTCACACTTCTCTGTACCTGACAACCACCTGATGAAGGAGCAGCGCTCCAAAACCTAGTGCTTCCAATTAAGCCTGTTGGACTATAACCTGGTGTTGTGTGATTTTTAACTTTGTACACCCCAGTCTAACACTGGCATCTCAAAATCTTCTCTACGCCTTTAACCAAGCTTTGCAACTTCACCAAACTCACTAGTATACTGATGACCTTTCCTTCCCCTTTTGTACAATGCCTGAGCGAATTTAACTTCTGAATAACATTAGTTATCTCAGGCTATCGTTTTATTTGTGCTACAGTAGTAACTGCACTGCAAAAGTATTTCATTGGCTGTGGAGGGTTTTAAGATATTGGGTGGTCATGAAAAATGTAAGTTTTTCCTTCACAGTTGCTTTAATCTGAAGGAATTTCATGATGACAGTACAAATGTCAGTTGTCTGAGGTACAAAATTTGCATTTGCTTCCAGCCAGCTGCAGTTGAAATAAATAAGAATTGACATCTTTTTCCATTGAAGATGCAGATTTTGTTGCTGACATTGAACTGAACAGCTCAACACTGATCAAGACTGTTCCTTTCTCTGTGTTCCAATAGCAGATCCACAATGGGGAGAGATGCCAATCACCTCCCACCTAATGGCAGATTGTCAGAATTCATCATTGAAGATGAACTTTGTATTCAGCAAAAGTGATTTTCCTACAGGGCCTTTTTGATTGGAAAATAAAGCAGCATTTTGTCTCAGGCAAGAAAGCATTAAATATTTAACACTATTTCTTGAGGGAGTGCTTGAACTTGAAATACTGGCTCCATAGTAATGGAATAGCATCCAACTTGGCATCTTCACTAATGTTTATAATAATATCATCAAATTGACAATTTTCACCTGATTGACATGTTTTCTAATTCAATTAGCATGTAGATCTTTTCAATTGAGAAATATATTGTAAGCAAGTATTTATTTCAATGGCCACAAAAGTACTTGTTGATAACTTTTATAAGATGCATTAAATTGTTATTGCACATTTACACAGTAATTAAGACTCTGGGGAAAGCCAATAACATAACATAGCCTTCCTTGTCAGTAGTTCAGTTTCTCAGGTGATATGGCATTGGCTATATATAGTAATATATAATAATAATAAAATATTATAACTGCAAGATAAGTGTATCAAGTCTGTCACATCTATGAAAATCTAAAGTGTGTGTCATTTGTTCATTCAGGGTAACCTTGAATAAGGCTATACAGAAAATTCCAGTCAGATAATATACTGTTTTTACATTAATAACAAACATGAATTACTCCTTTGCAGTTGATATTGAAATCATGCGATAGAAACCAGTGATTTGGAAATATTGATGGCTTTTTGCCAATTGATCAAACATGGAATATTGATTTTTTTTGGAGACACAGCTCAATTAAATCCAGAAAGCTCAGGTGCAAGTTGCCGTTTCAAAAGTACAGTATTTGTTACACTTTCCTAATTGCTATAACTGAGTAGCTTTTTAGGCCATTCAGAAGGAAGGTAGGAATAAGCCTCATGGCTATCAGTTTGGAGTCAGATGTAGGCCAGACTGGTTAAGGATGGCGCACACCTTTTTTTATGACAATTGAAAATTAGCTTCAATTAGTTCTTTGGTCACTATTACTGACACTGACATTCAATCCAGATATTTTAAAAAAGATTTTTAAAATTATTTATTAAATTTAAATTCCTCTAGATACTGTGGAGGAATTTCAGTGTTACCAATAACTCAATATGGTGAATTATAAAATGGAAAGGAATAGTTTTACTCCTGAAGTCTCCATTAAAACCATTAACCACACAGAGACTAATTCAACATACAAATGAAACTTATTTTAGTAGCAGTAAAGTGGGGCTCATGTGGTGCAGTGGTAGAGTCTTTCTCTCGCTGGCTTGGAAGATCTAGGTTCAAGTCTCACTTGCTTTAGAGGTGTGTCATAGCAGTTTATTTTAAATAAAGCAGTGTTATGTTCTCCACAATTGACCCACCCGAATAGGAGTTTGTCACTTTCTGAAGATGCAAGCTGTCATGTAATTAATTCTATCTAGTTAGCTTTTAAGATTAAGAACTTAAATGATAATACTTGTGCTTTAAAAACTTACTGAATTTTACCAAAAGTCTCCTAAGTGTCAGTTTTGGTGAGTTTAATGGAGAATTTCCCTTGTAAGTTTAAGCTAGTTATCTGACACAATTCTCCACTGCTTCCTCCTTATGCATGTACCACATGTCTGTGAATAGCTGCTGAGGGCACACAGTTAGCATGAGTGACACTTCATTGGATACAGAAGCTCACATTCAAAACTGTATTGCTACTTTACATCATAACCGTCTGACTGACTGTCAGTGTAAGTACAGCTACAAGAATGACACTACACGGGTTACCCATCCTCAGTGCCATACCATGTTCAGATGTTCAGCATTGCAAAACATCCTGTCATTATTAAATGTGTAGTATCACATGTTGGGAAATCTTCAAAAAGTTGAAAATGTTAACTTTTATTGATCAAACAGAAAAAGGAACAGAAGCCAAACAAAAAATAAAACAACTGCAGGGACTGCTTGCCTTTTGAGAAGAAGACACGTATGCTTGACTTAATTCAGATCTGATGGAACCGGGTATTCATTAAGTTCTGTTTGGCTTGTTGTGCCTGACACTTCAATGCTGCATCACGGTGAAGGTGATGTTACTCCTTTTCATTTTCTGAAGACTGCTGCCACTTTTCCAGCATGTTTCCGCGGATGGGTGAGTCCTGAATCAGAGGACACAGTTTAAAAATAAGGGGTAGGCCACTTAGAACTGAGTTGAAGAGAAACTTCTTCGCCAAGAGAGTGGTGGGTGTATGGAAGGCTCTGCCCCAGAAGGCTTTGGAGGCCAAGTCTCTGGATACTTTCAAGAAAGAGTTGGATAGAGCTCTTATGGATAGTGGAATCAAGGGTTATGGGGATAAGGCAGGAACAGGATATTGATTGAGGATGATCAGCCATGATCATAATGAATGGTGGTGCTGGCTCGAAGGGCAGAATGGCCTACTCCTGCACCTATTGTCTATTTTTCCATCCAATTTTTGCCTGCAGCAGTTGTGCACGACGCTGCAGTAAAGAATTGTACAGAATACTCTGCTTGAGTGTTCTGGAAGGCATCCTCCTTTCTAACCTCTGATTAATCTAATCATTGGAATCACACTTTTAGCAGGCCGAATGGCTTGCTTAGTTACAGTCCCGGTTTATGAATGAGTTGCATTGTATCCACACTCAGCTTCAGTGAGGAGACTGTGTAAGGAGTCATCAGCCATTGTTGCAAAGGATAGACCTTGTGTCTGAGTAACCATCCTTATAAGGTGTCCAGCCCTTGAAATGAAGCAGGAACATGAAAGTTCCCAACGAGATAGGCACCGTGGCGGCTCCCAGGATTCTCAGATGTGGTAGATGAGTTACTTGAGAAGATTCAGAGGTATAAAGTTATACATACATTTGGAAAGACAGGGTTTGGTTAGAAGTAGTTAGTATGGTTTTGTACATGGGAGATCATTCCTCACAAATTTGTTAGTTTTTTTATGAAGTGACCAGGAATATTGACAAGGGCAGGGTGGTAGACATAGTCTATTTGGACTCCAGTAGGTTCCATATGGTAGGCTGCTTTGGAAGATTAGATTTCATGGAATCCAGGGGGAGCTGGCAAATTGGTAACGTAATTGGCTTGATGGTAGGAAGCAGAATGTAGGAAGGATGCTTGTTGGACTGGAGTTCCTGTGACCAGTGATGTGGCCCAGGGATTGGTGTTGGGTCCATTACTGTTTGTTATCTATATCAGTGATTTAGATGAGAATGTGCAAGGCATGATTAGTAAGTTTACAGATGATACTAAAATAGGTGGTATCAGGGACAGTGAGGAAGGTTAACAGAAATAGCAATGGGACTGTCATCAGCGAGGGAAGTGAGCCAAGAAATGTCAAATGGAGTTTAACATAGATAATTGTGAGGTATTGCATTTTGGAAAGTCAAATTAAGGCAGGAGTTTCTTAGTGAATTTTAGGGCCTTAAGGAGTGTAGGGGAATAGAGAGACTTAGAGTCAGGTACACAGTTCTCTGAAAGTGGAGTCACAGGTACACAGGGCAGTGAAGGAGGCTTTTGGCATATTGGCCTTCATCAGTCAGGTGTTGAGTAGAGAAGTTGGGAAGTTATGTTGCAGTTGTGCAGAATGTTGGTGAGGCCGTACTTGGAGTATTGTATTCAGTTTTGGTCACCTTGCTATTGTAAGGATGTTATTAAACTGGAAATATTGCAAAAGACATTTAAAAGGACTCAAGGGACTGAGTTATAGGGAGAGGTTGGACCAGCTAGGATTGTTTTCTTTAGAGCATAGGAGAGTGAGGGGGAATCTTGTTGAAGTGTATAAGATCATGAGATGCATGGATAGGGTGAAGGTGCTCAGTCTTTTTCCCAGGGTTTGGGAATCAAGGATTAGAGGGAATCAGCTGAAGGTGAGAGGGGAAGGAATAATTGGGAACCTGAGGGGCAACTATTTTACACAGAGAGTGGTACGCATATGGAATGAACTGCCAGCGGAAGGGGTTGAGGCGCGTACATTAACAACATTTAAAAGGCATTTGGACAAATACATGGTTAGGAAAGGATTAAAAGGATATGGACCACATGCAGGGACATGGGGTGAGTGTGGAATGGATATTTTGCTCAGCTGAAGGGCCTGTGTCCACGCAGTAGGACTCTATAACTCTATGTGGTACGGATGATCATAGATCACTTATACGTGGATGGAACTGGAACCCTTTTCAGATAATGAAATTGGTCACATTATGATACGGTTTTTTCAATGCAATGTGTACACAATCTTTTGCTTCTTGCACCTGGGGAAGCCAGCTACATTAGCAAAACCTGCTAATGCTGCAGCACTGAACTCATCACAGGAAACAAGATAAAGTTATGTGATCTGTCATTAATTACATTGGTAATAGCCCTTAATACATTTATGGGCTGGAGATTGACAAATCCCATACAGATCTCCAGTGGATCCTTGGAAGCAGCTGGACGCATAAACATTTAGTGCAGCTGTTAGCTCATTGGCAACCCAGATGGGATGGCCACCCACTCCTTCAAGTAATTGTTCACACTCGAGCAGTTGGTATAGTTCTGTGTCAGTATCCTGGGACATCTTCAGACTGTAGCAACACTGCATGTCAATCAACTAGAGGCCATAATGTTGGAAACCATAGACTCGTAACTTCCTGTACCTCCCCTCGCTCCTGAGGAGACCTTTAGCTGTCAGCTTCTACACGTGGAGGCTGTTCACAACTACTGGAGGTTGCTCCTGGTCATAGGGTATTGGAACTGCCTCAATTTCTCTATTACTTTGTTGCACCATACCCAAAGTGACGAAAATCTCTGCTGTTTTGGGATTCAACAGTCAGAGTACCAATGAAACCTTGTGTGGAATTTCAGAAACAGGACAGCTCCCTGGTAATGTGAACAATCACTGTCCATATCATTCACAAGGGAAAATCTAACATTGTCCTCAACAGAGTGGAACAAGGAAGATAAGGAGGACCAAAGAACATTAGTATGTGGAATTTTGGCCTTGTGATCTTTATTCAGATGTATGCAGTACAAGCCATGTCACAGAAACCCCTGCGTCACCATTTCCCCCCTCCACGTGTGACCCAAGAAAGACAACCTTTCATACACAAGCATGTTGGAAAATACATACAGCAAAATCAGCTCCATGTCCTTGTGCAGTCTATGTGACCTTGGACATCTGTGTGCAATTTACACAAAAGTGATATGTTTAAGGTCACTTCTGATTATTGCTAGTCTGCAGAGATGACTATGATCAGTTTGGGACTCGGTCACGTTTGCATGTGGCCAGGATAGGAATCCCATTTAGTTCATTTGAAGAAGGGCTCTTGCCCAAAACGTCGATTCTCCTGCTCCTCGGCTGCTGCCTGACCTGCTGTGCTTTTCCAGCACCCCACTTTCAACTTTGATCTCCAGCATCTGCAGTTCTCACTTTCTCCTATTCCATTGAGTTGGTCATGCAGAATTCCAAGATTAAGATCACTGAGTAAGGGCCTGATTCATGGACATAACTTTTGAAGGTTTCAGATCACTCAGAATAGACCCCGTGTCCTCAGACATAAATAAGCTTACTCTGGTTGACACCAACTTTTCATTTGCATTGTGTATTTGCCATTCAGGTGAGGATGGGAGGCAGCACAGATCACACTTCATAGAATGAGTTGCAAGTTCAGTCTGTGGCACCCCTCAACTTGCATGTACCTCTCTACTTTGCAGTCTCTGTTGATCCCCACAGTTCTAAGCTTCCACACATTTCCCATCCAACTCTTCCAATTGACCCATCATCTCCCAACTATAACTGTGTCCTCAGGTCTCAGCCACAGTAATCATCTTGATGCATTGCCCCTGTTGAATCCAGGATGGTGTCAACCATTGATGATCCCACCAATCCTCAACTGTATCCCATGTCCTCCCGACATTTTATGTTGAGATGCTCCTGCTATAGTCAATGTCCCTTCTACACCTCAGCATGCTGTCTCTTCCCCAACTTCCCTTCTACAGCAGTGGCTCCTGTACCTTGCCATGACTTGCAATGAGCAGACCCACAGGACTGACCATGACCTAACTCCCAAAGTACCCGGAAAGACATGTGATGAGTGGCCAGACCCCCGATTGATCTCTGTGCAGCTCCATGATCGATCTACAGTGAATTAACATTCCCCCTTGGATATGCAAAGCAACTCAACTGTGCACTGTGGCTGCATGCCGATGCCATCAGCACCATTGATTTCCAGTTCCGGAAATCACTGCCATGCCAGACCTCCCAGGTCTACCTGGGAAAAAAAAAGTTACAGGAATATTGTCAGTTGGCCTCTGATTTGTTGCACTTGCACTGGACCTGCACTGGACTAAGTGTAGCCCACTCTTCAGTCTGCAGCAATACAGAACCCCTGATCCTGGTTACATCAAATGGCTGACTGACTGTGCTCATGTCCCTTCACTGAGTTTTGGCACTACCCTTGACTGAGTGGGACATCCTGACTGACAAAGGTTTCTCTTGACTGAGGACTCCTTCCCTTAGCCTTTGAGATGTGACCATTTGAAGTACATTTAGTGCATTTGCTGTGTAACTTGCTGGCATGTACTGCCCATTAATTATAATCTATCCCCACTTGTGCTTTTTTAAAGTCATTCTTGGAATGTGAGAACCCCTGTCAAGTTTAGCATTTATTGTCCATCCATAATTGATGTTTTTTTTAACTATTAGAGTCATAGAGATGTACAGCATGGAAACAGACCCTTTGGTCCAACCTGTCCATGCCAACCAGATATCCCAAACCAATCTAGTCCCACCTGCCAGCGTCCGGCCCAAATCCCTCCAAACCCTTCCTATTCATTTACCGATCCAAATGCCTCTTAAATGTTGCAATTGTACCAGCCTCCACCACATCCTCTGGCAGCTCATTCCATACACGTACCACCCTCTGTGTGAAAAAGTTGCCCCTTTGGTCTCTTTTATATCTTTCCCCTCTCACCCTAAACCTATGCCCTCTAATTCTGGACTCCCCCACCCCAGCAAAAATACTTTGTCTATTTATCCTATCCATGCCTCTCATAATTTTGTAAACCTCTATAAGGTCACCCCTCAGCCTCTGACGCTCCAGGGAAAACAGCCCCGGCCTGTTCAGCCTCTCCCTGTAGCTCAGATCCTCCAACCCTGGCAATATCCTTGTAAATCTTTTCTGAACCCTTTCAAGTTTCACAACATCTTTCCGATAGGAAGGAGACCAGAATTGCACGCAGTATTCCAACAGTGGCCTAACCAATGTCCTGTACAGCCGTAACATGACCTCGCAACTCCTGTACTCAATACTCTGACCAATAAAGGAAAGCATACCAAATGCCTTCTTCATTATCCTATCTACCTGTGACTCCACTTTCAAGGAGCTATGAACCTGCACTCCAAGGTCTCTTTGTTCAGCAACACTCCCTAGGATCTTACCATTAAGTGTATAAAACCTGCTAAGATTTGCTTTCCCAAAAAGCAGCATCTCGCATTTATCTGAATTAAATTCCATCTGCCACTTCTCAGCCCATTGGCCCATCTGGTCCAGATCCTGTTGTAATCTGAGATAACCCTCTTCGCTGTCCACTGCACCTCCAATTTTGGTGTCATCTGCAAACTTACCAACTGTACCTCTTATGCTCGCATACAAATCATTTATATAAATGACAAAAAGTAGAGGGCCCAGCACCGATCCTTGTGGCACTCCACTGGTCACAGGCCTCCAGTCTGAAAAACAACCCTCCACCACCACCCTCAGTCTTTTACCTTTGAGCCAACTCTGTATCCAAGTGGCTAGTTTACCCTGTATTCCATGAGATCTAACCTTGCTAATCAGTCTCCCATGGGGAACCTTGTCGAACGCCTTACTGAACTCCATACAGATCACATCTACTGCTCTGCCCTCATCAATCTTCTTTGTTACTTCTTCAAAAAACTCAATCAAGTTTGTGAGACATGATTTCCCACGCACAAAGCCATGTTGACTATCCCGAGTCAGGCTTCCCTTTCCAAAAACATGTACATCCTGTCCTTCAGGATTCCCTCAATCAACTTGCCCACCACCGAGGTCAGGCTCACTGGTCTATTGTTCCCTGGCTTGCCTTTACCGCCCTTCTTAAACAGTGGCACCACGTTTTCCAACCTCCAGTCTTCCGGCACCTCACCTGTGACTATCGATGATACAAATATCTCAGCAAGAGGCCCAGCAGTCACTTCTCTAGCTTCCCACAGAGTTCTCGGCCATGGGGATTTATCCACCTTTAACCATTTTAAGGCATCCAGCACTTCCTCCTCTGTAATCTGGTCATTTTGCAAGATGTCACCATCTATTTCCCTACAGTCTATATCTTCCATATCCTTTTCCACAGTAAATACTGATACAAAATATTCATTTAGTATCTCCCCCATTTTCTGTGGCTCCACACAAAGGCCACCTTGCTGATCTTTGAGGTCCCTATTCTCTCCCTAGTTACCCTTTTGTCCTTAATATATTTGTAAAACCCCTTTGGATTCTCCTTAATTCTATTTGCCAAAGCTATCTCATGTCCCCGTTTTGCCCTCCTGATTTCCCTCAAGTATATTTCTACTTTCTTTATACTCTTGTAAGGATTCACTCGATCTATCCTGTCTATACCTGACATATGCTTCCTTCCTTTTCTTAACCAAACCCTCAATTTCTTTAGTCATCCAGAATTCCCTATACCTACGAGCTTTCCCTTTCACCCTGATAGGAATATACTTTCTCTGGATTCTTGTTATCTCATTTCTGAAGGCTTCCCATTTTCCAGCCATTGCTTTACCTGCGAGCATCTGCCTCCAATCAGCTTTTGAAAGTTCTTGCCTAATACCGTCAAAATTGGTCTTTCTCCAATTTAGAACTTCAACTTTTAGATCTGGTCTATCCTTTTTCATCACTATTTTAAAACGAATAGAGTTATGGTCGCTGGCCCCGAAATGCTCCCCCATTGACACCTCAGTCACCTGCCCTACCTTATTTCCCCAGAGTAGGTCAGGTTTTGCACCTTCTTTAGTAGGTACATCCACATATTGAATCAGAAACTTGTCTTGTACACACTTAAGAAATTCCTCTCCATCTAAATCTTTAACACTATGGCAGTCCCAGTCGATGTTTGGAAAGTTAAAATCCCCTACCATAACTACCCTAGTATTCTTACAGATAGCTGAGATCTCCTTACAAGTTTGTTTCTCAATTTACCTCTGACTATTGGGGGGTCTTTAATACAAGGTATAAACAATGACTGCAGATGCTGGAAACCAGATTCTGGATTAGTGGTGCTGGAAGAGCACAGCAGTTCAGGCAGCATCCAAGGAGCTTCGAAATCGACGTTTCGGGCAAAGGCCCTTCATCAGGAATAAAGGCAGTGAGCCTGAAGCGTGGAGAGATCAGCTTGAGGAGGGTGAGGGTGAGGAGAAAGTAGCATAGAGTATAGTGGGTGAGTGGGGGAGGGGATGAAGGTGATAGGTCAGGGAGGAGAGGGTGGAGTGGATAGGTGGAAAAGGAGATAGACAGGTAGGACAAGTCCAGAAACGTCATGGGGACAGTGCTGAGCTGGAAGTTTAGAACTAGGGTGAGGTGGGGGAAGGGGAAATGAGGAAACTATTGAAGTCCACATTGATGTCCTGGGGTTGAAGTGTTCCGAGGCGGAAGATGCGGCGTTCTTCCTCCAGGCGTCTGGTGGTGAGGAAGCGGCGGTGAAGGAGGCCCAGGACCTCCATGTCCTCAGCAGAGTGGAGGGGGAGTTGAAATGTTGGGCCACGGGGCAGTGTGGTTGATTGGTGCGGGTGTCCTGGAGATGTTCCCTAAAGCGCTCTGCTAGGAGGCGTCCAGTCTCCCCAATGTAGAGGATATCACATCGGGAGCAACGGATACAATAAATGATATTAGTGGATGTGCAAATAAAACTTTGATGGATGTGGAAGGCTCCTTTAGGGCCTTGGATAGAGGTAAGGGAGGAGGTGTGGGCGCAGGTTTTACAGTTCCTGCGGTGGCAGGGGAAAGTGCCAGGATGGGAGGGTGGGTTGTAGGGGGGCGTGGACCTGACCAGGTAGTCACAGAGGGAACGGTCTTTGTGGAAGGCGGAAAGGGATGGGGAGGGTAATATATCCCTGGTGGTGGGGTCTGTTTGGAGGTGGCGGAAATGTTCGCAGATGATTTGGTTTATTCGAAGGTTGGTAGGGTAGAAGGTGAGCACCAGGGGCGTTCTGTCCTTGTTACGGTTGGAGGGGTGGGGTTTGAGGGTGGAGGTGCGGATGTAGACGAGATGCGTTGGAGATGCATCTATAATACAATCCCAATAAGGTGATCATCCCTTTCTTATTTCTCAGTTCCACCCAAATAACTTCCCTAGATGTATTTCTGGGAATATCCTCCCTCAGCACAGTTGTAATGCCATCCCTTATCAAAAATGCCACTCCCCCTCCTCTTTTGCCCCCCTTTCTATCCTTCCTGTAGCATTTGTATCCTGGAACATTCAACTGCCAGTCCTGCCCATCCCTGAGCCATGTTTCCACAATTGCTGTGATATCTCTGTCCCATATTCCTAACCATGCCCTGAGTTCATTTGCCTTCCTTGTTAGGCCCCTTGCATTGAAATAAATGCAGTTTAATTTATTAGTCCTACTTTGTTCCTGCCTGCCCTGACTGTTTGACTCACTTCTGTTCTCAGCTGTACCCGTCTCAGATTGATCTCTTTCCTCACTATCTCCCTGGGTCCCACCACCTCCCAACTTACTAGTTTAAATCCTCCCAAGCAGTTCTCGCAAATTTCCCTGCCAGTATATTAGTCCCCTTCACATTTAGGTGCAATCCGTCCTTCTTGTACAGGTCACTTCTTCCCCAAAAGAGATTCCAATGATCCAAAAATGTGAATCCTTCTCCCATACACCAGCTCCTATTCCTGCCCTCACTAGCTCGTAGCACTGGGAGTAATCCAGATATTATTCCCCTTTAGGACCTTTTTAAATTTCTACCTAACTCTCTGTAATCAGCAGCCCATGTGATGCTCATAGATTCACAATGCTGTTGGGAAGTGAGTTGAGGACTCTGACCCAGCAACAATCATAGAAAAAGTCAATAAAATTGATTCAAGGCTTCAAACATAGTGCCTGCCTGAACTCTGCTGATTGGTGTATGCTGTCATCAACGTATGCTTGGAAAATACTGAAGATGATACTCCATACCATCTTAAGTCACTTTATCACTGACATAGAGCATACTATAATCCAGAAATATATCATGCACATAAAATGTGGAATGTCATCACCAAGATTCCTGAATATGCATCTTAATGGTCTTAGAGGAAATGGAATAAACTCAAAATTCTTGAGTTTATTTTAATCTCGTATTTCATGAAATGCAGCACGTCAAATTTTAAACTTGAACTGATTATGGATCCCAAACCATTACACTTCGATCCTGTACATGATCTGTCTAACTGCAAAATGTATTATCCGTTTGTGATCGGATGCTTATAGGGATGTCTGAGAAAGGCCTGATCTGCAAATATCACCGAATATCAAAATTGCTACAGCTCACAAGGAGGCCATTGACCCATGATGTCCTCCCAGATCATTTTTCCAACTGTAATTTAATGAAGGTAAAATTAACTTAGTTTTGCAGCTGTACTAATGGGTCATAAATCTTCCAAATGAGAGCTGCATTTACAGCCTCCAGGTTGCCTCTATGATATACTAATGCATAATATGCTGTACATTATCTTAGAATCACCACAATCACAAGATCCCACACAAGAAAGTGTGCTGGAATGACCCGCAGCCTGTGTTACATGGTCGACCCACTAAAATGCAAGGCACTGGCACTTGTAACTGACAAGAGCAGCAACATTTGCTTTCTTAATCAGTCAGAGGAAAAGCAAATGTGGAACTTTACCATCTGTTAAAGAACTCCCAGCATAGAGCAGGTGGCTTACTAATGGTCAGCGTGGCTTGAAACCTGACTACACTCCATTGCAGATGTGCTGCAGCACAGGTCTATGGAAACAGCACTTAGAAATAATACAAAGAGCGACAACCCTGTTGTAAGCACTATCAAATAAACCTTTTGGTAATTGGCCCATCTGGATTTTTCTGTAGCTTTATGTCTACATTGAGAGTTTCTTCTATTGGAATTTGTTCATCCTTGCTCTTCCAGTCTGGATAGAAGCTGATAATAGGTTGAAACTGTGAAATTCTAAAAAGCAGCTTTTAATTTTGGGGAGAATTTTGGTCAAATGTTTTGGAAGTGAAGAACCTCCAAAAAATCCAAGACGGTATTTTTTTTAAACTGCAATGTCAAGTGCAAGATGCCATTTTTGTCAGGTATTTGAAGTGCACACTAGGAGGAACCACTCAGGGGATTGTTAAAGGGCCTTATTGATATTTGAAGAGGCTGTCTGCTACTTTACTGGGTAATGTGTTATTTAATGACCTCTCCGAACAGCAAGCAGCTGAACAGAAGTAAACAAATTATTGCTGCAGTTTTCCAGCGCTGCTTAAATCTCTGCTTAGGTTTCAGTGTTCATTTGCTGTTTGACATCACCAGACTTTTGAGACAAATTAAGGGACTTTTTAATACACTTTGTAAAGGCTTCTAGCACTCTATGACCATATTTCTCTGATAATTTCTGAGGATGCTGCCCCAAAGGTTACATGCTGCTTAGTCATGGGCATCTCATTAGGAGGTTCCAGTTGTTCCACATAAGAATCAGAGAAGAGGGAATATAGCAGACAGATATCATCAATTCTTCTGAGAAAGGAAGAGGTGGGATATTTTGGGTTTTCAGCAGGAAGCCAGTACACCCAATTCCACCAAGGAGCCTTGCCCAGAACTCAACCAGTGCATGAGGACTTTGTGCTTTACCACGGATCTTATTGCAACATAGAATGAAGACTCTGATTTTGCAGTGCAGTAAGAAGTACATTGCTTGTGCCAGTCAAAATCACAGAAGAACTGCTGTTTTATGAAAAAATAGGCTTTTCATTACTCATGCAGGGCAGGTACGTCTCACTGACCATCTGAGTGAACTGCCTTCTTCAACTGCTGCTATCCGTTTGGTTTACTTTCCACCCACAATGCTGTCAAGGAGGAAGTTCCAGATTTTTGACCCAGTGACATGTAAAGACGTTCTTGCTCTTTCAAAGTCAGGATGGTAAGTGAATTGGAAGGGAAATTGCAGGTGATGGCATTTGCATGTGTCTGGATGGTTATGGTCATGTATTTGGAAGGTGCTGTCTAAGGAGCTTTGATGAAATTCTGCAGTGCATCTTGTACATTGTACACACTGCTACTACAGTGTGTGGTCATGAATGTTGTGGGTGTGGTACCAATCAGATAGTCTGCATTTGTCTGAGTCGATATTAAGCTTCTTGAGCGTTGTTGGAGCTGCAAGGCAAGTGGGGACTATTTGTGACCTGTGCCTCATAAGTGGTGGGCAGACCTTAAGGAGTCAGGAGCTAAGTTGCTCACTACAAGATTCCTAGCCTCTAACCTGCTTTTGTAGCCACAGTATTTATGTGGCTCATCCATTTCCATTCTTGTTCACTGGTAACCCCCACCATGTTGATATTGGGGAATCAGTGATGGCAATGCCATTGAATGTCAATGGGTTGTGGTTAGATTCTCTCATTGGACATGGCCATTATGTGCCATTTCTGTGATTTCAAATGTTACTTGCCATGTGTCAGTCCAAACCTGGATATTATCCATGTGTTGCTGCATTTAGAAATGGACTGATTCAGAATTTGAAGAGTTACAAGTGGTGCAGAATTTTGTGCAATCATCAGTGAGCATCCCCACTTCTGACCTTATGATGAAGTTAAGATAATCAATGAACCATCTAAAGAATGGAGGCATTCCTACAGGGATGTCAGATGAATTGCCTCAACAACTACATATGTCTTCCTTTCTGCTAGTTTTGACTCCAACCAGTGGAGGGCTTTCCTTCCTGATTCCCATTGACTGTAAGTTTTGCTGGACTCCTTGATGCCACACTTGGTTAAATGGTGCCTTAATGTCAAGGGCAGTTATTCTCACCTCATCTTCAGAGGTCAGTTCTTGTTTGAACCAAGGCTGTAATAAGGCAAGGGTCTGAAGAGCCCTGGCAGATCCCAAACTGAGCATTACTGACCAGGTAATTGCTTAGCAAGTTACATAGAGTTGTACAACACAGAAAAAGCCTTTTTGGCGCATTGAGTCTGTACTGAACTATGTATACTAATTCCACTTTCCAACATTTGGCCCATAGCTTTGAATCTGGGTTAGTGGTGCTGGAAGAACACAGCAGTTCAGGCAGCATCCAAGGAGCAGCGAAATCGACGTTTCGGGCAAAAGCCCTTCATCAGGAAAACAGGCAGAAAGTCTGAAGTGTGGAGAGATCTTCACAATATCCTTGGATGCTGCCTGAACTGCTGTGCTCTTCCAGCACCACTAATCCAGAATCTGGTTCCAGCATCTGCAGTCATTGTTTTTACCCCATAGCTTTGAAGGTTATGACATGTGCTCATGCACACATATTTTTTAAAATTGTGAAGTTTTCCACCTTTACTGCCCTTCCAGGCTGAGCATTCCAGATTTCTACCACTCTGTAGGTGAAAGATGTTTTTCTGAAATCCCCTGTAAACCTCCTGTTCTTAATATTATGCCCCTTATTATTGATAGTGCTGGCAGTTCTCCTGGTATGTCCTCCTGCACTCTTCATTAAACCGAAGTTTATATTCTTGGCAAGGTTAGTCCCCTGACCTGATACAGTAATGATAGAGTGAGGGATGTGCATGTCCTGAGGTTGCAATTTATGTTGGAGTGTGATTCTGCTTCTGCTGTTGCTGTATATGATCAAGTGTTTCTTGATAGCATTGTTTATGACACCTTCGGTCACCTGATGATTAAGAGTAGACTGATGGGCTGGTAATTAGCCATGATGGATTTGTTCTGCATTTTGTGTACCTGGTTGGTTGGATATTAGTGTTGTAACTGGAAGAGCTTGGCTCAGAGTGTGGCAGGTTCTGGAGCACAACTCTTCTGTACTATTAATGGAATATTGTCAGGGGCCATAGCCTTTGCAGCATCCAACCATTTCTTGATATCATTTGGAGTGAATTTAATTGACTCAAAGCTTAGATTTGTGATGCTGGACATCTTAGGATGAGGCTGCGTTAAACCATCCATGGTACTTCGAGCTGAAGATTGTTGCAAATGCCTCAGCATTTTTTTGCATCTATTTGCCAGGTGCATCACGACTGAGGATGTGGGTATTTGTGAAGCCTCCTCCTCCAGGGTGTTGTGCAGTTGTTCACCACAGTTCACAACTGGTTATGGCAGGCCTGAAGCTTAGATCTGATCTGTTGGCAATGGAATTGCTTAACTTTGTCTATCGCTTGCTGCTTATTATGTTTGACATGTAAATGGTCCTGTGTTGCAGCTTCACCAGGTTAACGCCTCATTTTTAGGTATGCCTGGTGCTCTTCCTATCACATCTTCTGTCCTCTTCATTGAACCAGATTGCTGTACTGGCTTGGTGGTAATGGTTGAGTCAGAGATATACTGTGCTATGAGGTTGCAGATTGTGTTGGTGTACAATTCAGCTGCAAGGTGATATTGCCACACAACATAGTGGGGGTATTCTCAACGTGAAGATGGGTCTTTGTCTTCATATGGACTGTGTGACTGATGCTTTTATGGATAGATGTATCTTTGGCAGGCAGATTAGTGGGGATGAAGTCACGTACATTTTACCCTTATGCCGGTTCTTTCAAGGTCTGCCATACACCCAGTGCAGCATTTAGGACTTTACCAGTTTGGTAGTAATAGTGCTGTCAAGTCGCTCTTGCTTACAGACTTTGAACTCGCCCACCCAGAGTACATTCTCTGCCCTTGCAACCCTCAGTGGTTATTCAAGTTTTCTCGACATGGAGGAGTATTGGTTCATCATCTGGTTGGGGTGTGTGCGAATGTACATGGTAATAAACAGGGGGTTTCCTAGTTTACGTTTGATTTAATATTGCCAGACTTGGTGTGGTCCAGAGTTAATTTGCATACTCCTCTGGTAACTCCCTTCCAAATGTATACCGCTATGCTGCCATTTCTGTTCAGTTTGTCCTACAGGTGGGGTAGGACTTTGGCAAGGGTGGTGATGGTGGTGTTTGGGACATTTTAAGTGAGATATAATTCCATGTGTATGACTCGTCTGCGAGACAGCAGTTGGAATTTAATGGGTTACAGCCACTAATGTTAATAAGGAGGGCTTTGCAATATTATCAGGGCTGAGTTTGCCATTGTCCTTCCTGGTGCACAGATCATGGTTAGTGGGTCAGTTGGGTTCCTTTAAATTTTTTTTTGAGACTTTGCCATGGTTTGAAATAATTGAGTGACTCACAAGACCATTTAAGAGTACTCTATATTGATGTGGTTCTGGAGGTAAGTTTATCCTCCCTGATGGAAGTGATGTTAGTGAAACAGAGAGGTTTTTACAACATTGCTTTTTTTATTGGCCACTGGCAGACTTTTAATTGCAGATTAATCATGTGTTATGGTGACCAGAGATCAGGAGTTTAATCTGCATCATCTGCAGTGGTGGGATTCACATCTGGATCCCAAGAGCATTACCTCGTACTCTGGATTACTTGTCCAGTGACAATAACACTACACAATCACCTTTCTTTAAATGCTGAACGGTTTTATCTTGTACTCATCAGGATAAATTTAAGAAAGCCAAGTTTCAAACAATCAAATTAGTTTCTAACTCAGGAGAAAGGGGATGCTAATTGGTTGGCAGATTATACCTAATCAGTCCTTGAGAGAATGCATATCCTTCAAATCTGCTGTCATTACCTTCTCCTTGAAACAAACACTTGATCTTTCATCCATATAGATTAGTGTCCACATACGCTGTCTTTTGCCTTTGAAAATCTTCCTTAAGCGTACTATTGCCTCCCAACTCGGTGTGTATCTTTCTCTGAAGTCTAGATTTGAATTCTTCAGTCTGATTTGCACTTTGCCCCACAATCAAAGTGACTCTTAGCTTCTTTTTACTTCTTCATTTATTTGCGTAGGGGCTCCTTGAGGATCATTTAACTGCCACAGCAGCATCCACCTCTCCTGGTAATACTTCTGATGTTTTGGAGCAGCCAGCTCTCTCTTTCGACCAGGAACCTACCCCCGGTGCTTCATTGGAAACCAATCTCTGATAAAATTGCCAATCTGGTCCTGATATCAGTGACTAAGGGAGCCCTAATGTTGGGGTACTGAAGCCCTTGGGGAATTTCAGCCTGTTGTCTTCATCCCCAGCATTCCCAAGATATTGAATTGAATTTATTGTCATGTGTACCAAAGCACAGTGAAAAGCTTTGTCTCACAAGCAATACAGGTAGATCACATAGTTAAATAGCATAGGTACGTAAATAATAGGTAAACAGCGGCAAAAACCCAAACAGAGGTACAGGCAAATGCTAAGAGTTTGTGAGTCCATTCAGTAAACTAACAACAGTAGGGTAGAAACTGTTTCGAAACCAGGTGGTGCATGTGTTCAGGTTTCTGTACCTTCTCCCCGATGGTAGAGGTTGTAGAAAAACATTGCTATGGTAGGATGGATCTTAGAGAATGCTGGAGGCCTTTCCTTGAAAGTGGGCCTGGTAGATGCATTATAGATGGGAGGTTGGCCTTTGTGATTGTCCGGGCTGAGTTCACCACTCTCTGTAACCATCTCAGATCTTGAATGGTACAGTTGCCAAATCAGGTAATGATACATCCAGACAGAATGCTCTCGATGGTCCACCTATAAAGGTTGGCAAGGGTACTCGCCATCGTGCCAAATTTTCTCAGCTGCCTGAGAAAGAAGAGACGTTGTTTGGCCTTTGTAACCAGTGTGTCCACTTGAAGAGTCCAAGAAAGCTTGTTGTTGATGACCACTCCCAGAAGCTTGACACTCTCCACTTGTTCCACCTCTGTGCTGTTAATGTGTAGGGGGGCATGAGTAACATCCCATCAAAAGTCAGTAATGAGTTCCTTGGTTTTGCTGGCCTTGACAGCTAGGTTGTTCTCAGTGCACCATTTTTCCAGGTTTTCCACCTCCCTTCAGTAGTCTGTTTTGTTGCCATCTGAGATTCGACTGACTATGATGGTGTCATCAGCGAACTTGTAAATGGCATTAGTTTGGTATTTGCTAACACAATCATCGGTATCCAGTGAGTACAGTAGGGAGCAGAGGTAAGGATTCCACCCTTTTCTCTGGTCAATATCTGAGACTGACATTGACTTTTTGCAACCGTGGTATCTTTATGGATTAACTGCTGTGAATAATTATGTAATTGGTTAGGATTTCAAGGACAGCAAAGATGATTCTCAATAGGAGCGAGAGTAACAGGGTTGTTGTTATGGAGGACTTTAACTTCCCCAATATTGACTGGGAATACTACAGTTCAGGTAGTATAGATAGGTCAGTTTTTGTTCAATGTGTGCAGGAGGGTTTTATGACACAGTATGTAAAGAGGCCAACAAGGAGATGCCATATTGGATTTGGTACTGGGGAATGAACCCGGCCAAGTGTTAAATTTGGACGTAAGTGAGCACTTTGGTGAGAGTGACCACAATTTGGTTATGTTTACATTATCAATGGGCAGGGATAGGTATATACTGCAGGGAAAGAGGTATAACTGGGGGAAAGGCAATTATGATGTGATTAGGCAAGACTTAGGATGCATAGAATGGGGAAGGAAACTGCAGGGGGTGGACACACTTGAAATGTGGAGCTTATTTAAGGAACAGCTACTGCGGGTCCTTGATAAGTAGATCCCTACTGGCAGGGAGGTAGTTGTCAAGAGCGGGAGCCATGGTTTACTAAAGAAGTTGAAGCTCTTGTTAAGAGGAAGAAGAAGACTTATATGAGGATGAGGCATTAAGGCTCAGTTGGGGGGGGCCTGAGAGTTATAAGTTGGCCAGAAAAGATCAAAAGAGAAGACTAAGAAGAGCCAGGACGGGTATGAGAGGTTGTTGGCGGATCGGATCAAGGAAAACGCTAAGGCCTTCTACAGGTATATGAGGAATAAAAGAATGACTAGAATAGGATCAGGGCCAATCAAAGATGGTAGTGGAAAGTTGTATGTGGAATCTGAGGACATAGGGGAAGCACTTAATAAATACTTTTCATCAGTATTCACATTAGAAAAGAGCAATGTTAGTGAGAATACAGAGATACAAGCTACAAGATTAAATGGGATTGAGGTTGACAAAGAGGAGGTTTTAGCAATCTTGGCAGATCTGAAAATAGTTAAGACCCCTGGGCCAGATGGGATTTATCCTTGAATTCTTTGGGAAGCCAGGGAGGAGATTGTAGAGCCTTTGGCTTCAATCTTTATGTCATCATTGTTGACAGGAATAGTACCAGAAGACTGGAGGTTAGCAAATGTTGTTCCCTTGTTTAAGAAGGGGAGTCGTGACATCCCTGGAAGTTATAGGCCAGTGAGCCCTACTTCGATTGTGGGTAAGGTGTTGGAAAAGGTTATAAGTGATTTATAATCACCTGGAAAGAAATAATTTGATTAGGGATAGTCAACATAGTTTTGTGAAGGGGAGGTCGTGCCTCACTAACCTTATTGAGTTCTTCAAGAAGGTGACAAAATAGGTGGATGAAGGTAAAGCGGTTGATGTAGTGTATCTGGACTTAACAGTGAGACATTTGATAAGTTTCCACACTGTAGGCTATTGCACAAAATATGGAGTTTCTGGATTGAAGGTGGTTTAGTGGTTTGGATCAGAAATTGGCTAGATTAGAGTGGTGCTGGAAAAGCACAGCAGTTCAGGCAGCAACCGAGGAGCAGGAAAATTGATGTTTCGTGCAAAAACCCTTCATCAGGAATAGAGGCAGAGTGCCTGCAGGGTGGAGAGATAAATGAGAGGAGGGTAGGGATGGGGAGAAAGTAGCATAGAGTACAATAGGTGAATGGGGGTGGGGATGGAGGTGATAGGTCAGAGAGGAGGGTGGGGGAAGGTAGCAAAGAGTACAATGGGTGAATAGGGGTGGGGATGGAAGTGACAGAGAGGAGGGTGAAGTGGATAGGTGGAAAGGAAGATAGGCAGGTAGGACAAGTCATGGGGACAGTGCTGAGCTGGAAGTTTTTACCCTCAGTAATTGGCTAGCTGAAAGAAGAAGAGGGTGTTGGTTGATAGGAAATGTTGATCCTGGAGCTCATTTACCAGTGGTGTGCCACAAGGATCTGTCTTGGGGCCACTGCCGTTTGTCATTTTAATAAATAATCTGGATGTGGGCATAGAAGGATGGGTTAGTAAATTTGCAGATGACACTAAGATAGGCAGAGTTGTGGATAGTGTCGAAGAATGTTGTGGATTACAGAGGGACATAAGATACAGAGCAGGGCTGAGAAATGGCAAATGGAGTTTAATGCGGAAAGGTGTGAGGTAGTTCACTTCGGAAGAAATAACAGGAATGCAGAGTACTGGGCTAATGATAAACTTCGTGGCAGTGTAGATGAACAGAGAGATCTCGGTGTCTTGGTGCATAAATCCCTGAAAGTTGCCACCCAGGTTGGTAGGATTGTTAAGGAAGCATATGGTGTGTTGGTGTTTATTAGTAGGAGGATTGAGTTTCGGAGCCACAAGGTCATGCTTCAGTTGTACAAGACACTAGTAAGGCTGCATCTGGAGTATTGCATGCAACTCTGGTCACCGCATTATAGGAAGGATGTGGAAGCTTTGGAAATGGTTCAGAGGAGATTTACTAGGATATTGCCAGGTATGGAAGGAAGGTCTTAGGATGAAAAGCTGAGGGAACTGAGGCTGTTTTTGTTGGAGAGAAGAAGGCTGAGAGGTGACTTAATTGAGCCATATAAGATAATCAGAGGGTTATATAGGATGGACAGTGAAAGCCTTTTTCTTTGGGTGGTGAAGGCTAACACAAGGGGACATTGCTTTAAATTGAGGGCTGATAGATTTAGGACAGATATTAGGAGTAATTTCTTCACTCAGAGAGCAGTAGGGGCATGGAACGGCCTGCCTGCAACAGTAGTGGACTCGCCGACGTTAAGGACATTTAAATGGGCATTGGACATACATATGGATAATAATGGAACGATGTAGGTTAGATGAGCATCAGATTATTTTCATATGTTGGCACAACGTCGAGGGCCAAAGGGCCTGTACTGCGCTGTAACATTCTATATATGTTCTATGTAAAGCAACTTACATTAAAGCATTGAATACTCCAACTCCCTCTTTGATGTTGGATTTGCATTGGTTGTTAAGCACTGGTGTACATCAGTAGACAAAGATCAGACCAATAACTTGAGGTCTGACATTTGAGATTTTAATATATAGTTGTGGAATGTTGCACAATATTGCAATTTATTTTTAAAAAAATCTTTAAGCAAAATAATGGACTCTGATCATTTTCACTGAAAATGTTTATTGATCCATTTTTGGTGAACCATGTATTTTCAGATCAATGCTGAGCAGATAACAGGACAGCCTTCCTTTTCATCTTCCTTGTTATCCACGTACACTTTTCACTAAACATATCACAATGGTTACAATATTGACAGTGACATTGGGAAAACAGAACAAAAGTAAAATTTCTGAGAAGAAATCTGATTGAGATAATTTGCGATGCAGTTTCTGTATAAACTTAAGTTATCCAGAAAGCTTCTCTGAAAATATTCTGTACACACCAGCTGGTGTTATGGTGACCCAGAGATCAAAAGTTCAAATCATGTTACAGCATATATGACATTAATTTTAATATATTTAAACATTTCTGGATTAGGACAGACATTTTAAAAAAATTAAAAGCTGTTGGATTGATATATACTCAACTGATTTACTAATGTCCTTTCGGGAAAGAATCTGCTACACCTATAACATCGGGCTCTGTACATGCCTCAAGGTCTCAATGAAGTGAACTCTTACTAGCATCAGACAATTTGAAATGGACAGTAAATGCTGCTCATGTTATTGTGCTCATCTGAGGAACAAAAAAATTAAACTGTAATTCTCAAAATTAATATGTATGATTTCTTTTTATTTAATTTTGATTTCTTAGTTGGTATACAATTTCTAACCTACAACATTGTTTTTTCTGAGCAGGTTTCTGAATAAAACTTGTTAAAACAAGCTCTATTGTTTGTGTCAAGTAGACAAAGGAAGTGTTGGAGGTCTTTTTAAACCCAGTGCTCATGATGCTCCCATGTTGCTGTTAGCTAAAACACTATCCCTTTGTTTTCTATGTGATTCAATTGTGTCTCTCTTGAGGATGAACTTGGAGATTGATGCTGTCACGAACTTGATGAAATCATGAGGGGCATGGATAGAATGAATAGACAAGGTCTCATTCTTCAGAGTCGGGGAGTCCAAAACTATAAGGCATAGGTTTAAGGTGTGAGAGGAAAGATTTAAAAGGAATCAAGGAGCAACTTTTTCACACAGAGAGTGGTGCATGTATTGAATGAGCTATCAGAGGAAGTGATGGAGACTGGCACGATTACAACATTTAAAAGGCATCTGGGTGGTATATGAATAGGAAGGGTTAAGAGGCATTTGGGCCAAATGTTGGCAAATGGGACGAGATTAATTTAGGATATCTGGTTGGAACGAAACATGTTTCCGTGCTGTACAACTCTTTGACAATATGATATGGGTAATATTTTTGGTGCTTGAGTTCAGAAGTAGTTCTCAAAATATCTTAACAAATTAAAATGGTTCATCCTTACAGCCTGATAAAAATGGAGGAGTAATGACTGTTTGAGGCCAGGAGGTTACTTGGGCACAAGAATAGGACATTTCACACCTCAAGTCAGTGGATAATGACTGATCTTTACATCAAATTAATATACTTATATTTGAATATGATCTTATACTTATTAATACCAATCTGTTGGTCAGTTTTAAAATGTTTAATTGTCTGATCATCCATTGCCTATCAAGGCAGACAATTTGAGATTTCCACTGATCTCTGATGAATAAGTGCTTCATAATTTTGTGAGCTCTTGTTACAGATTCCCTCACCAGAGAAATGTCTGCCTCTGTATTTTCCAAAATAAATCTTTTAATTTTTTAAAACACACTGACACCTTATACTCAAGGGAACATAAGCCAGGTGAACGGTCCTTATTTTTTGATAAAGAAAATCATTGAAGCTACAATGCACTTCTTCCAAGGGCGATATATCCTTATCAAGCTATAGTATGTGGCTTTATAGATTGTGACAAGAAGTAGTTCTGTCACTGTATCTCCTGGCTGCTGAATTTTCAGTCGCTAAATCTGTCGTTAATCTGTCCTATTAGGTACCATTAATTATTTTGAGTGCTGTTGAATAGATGAGTGGTGTCCAATAATTGCTTTTGCAGCTGGATTGTGGAACTCTGCCTCAGACCATCTGTAGTGGAGGGACAAAGCAATGCTAGAAGTATGGCATTGCTGAAAGAATTGTACACAGCAAACAGTAAAATTACACATGAACTTAAGCCCATTTTATAGTCACAGTATACTTTATTAAAGACCTGTGTTGGCATGGGGGTATATTTTCAGATCGCATATAATTTTTAAAAATGTTTGGAGCATATTTTGCGCCTTTGCATGCGGTAGAATCGGAAAATATGTGAGCTTGAACTCAAGATTACCAATAGTACATATGCTGTAAAACGCCGACACTGTTAGAGATGCCCCAATTTCATCTTATTATTGGAACTGCCCATATACCTCTATTTCTGCCAATTAAGAGTCTGCCTGTTTCTATTTTTTTTTGTGATATGTAGTCATCATCTAGCCAGATCAGCATGGTTTTAAACTCTGACTCTCCAGCATCTGCAGTCCTCACTTTCTCCAAGTTGCTGAAAACTTTCTCCATGTTTTAGCTATCCCCAATTATACCTAAGAATGATGCAGGGAGCCAACAGCTTGAACCATTGCAGTCTGTGTGGTATACAAAAACTCTCAGCACTGTTGTGGTGAAACTAATAGGATTTTGACCCAGTGAAAATGAAGGATCGATAATACATTGCAAAGTTATGGTGGTCAGTCAAGATAGTCCAACACTTCAAGTAGTGTACACTCTTATGATGTTAGGACTTTAACCTAGTAACAGTGAAGGAATACGGATATAGTTTCAAATCAGGATGGCATATGACTTTGAGAGGAACTTGTACACAGTGGTATTTCCATGTCTCTGTTGCCCTGATTCTTCTTGACTGCAGAGGTTGCAGATTCGGAAGTTGCTGTTAAAGGATTCTTGGCAAGTTGCTGCATTACATATTGTAGATAGTACGCACGCTGCTGTCACTGTGTAATAGTGTTGGAGGGAGTGAATAGTTAAGGTGGGGCAAGGGGTGCCAATCATGTAGCCCACTTTCTCTTGGATGGTATCGAGCTTCTAGTGTGTTCTTGACATTTTCAATTTGAGAGCATTCCATTGCAAACATCCTTCGTGTGTTCCACCTCGTCAACAGGTTTTGGGAAAAGGAAGTAAGTTAATCATCACACACTTCCCTGCCTATGATCTGCACTTGACCACTTAAATTCTATATTAGTCATAATCTGATCTCCAGCCTTTGACAACCTTGTCTCTAGCTTCTCCACAGTTGTCCAGCTGAATGGAACTACTCCCACCTAGTTGCTAATGAAAATCCAAGAAATATTTGCAATTGCTTCTCTTTATGCTTTTCTAACTTTACCTTTGGTTACCTTTCTCTGCATACCCTCCTATTTTGTCGTTATATGTTGCTCCTTGATAATGCCACCTGAGAGCACAGAATTAGTTTCTAGATATGTGCTGACATAATCTCTTTCCTTATCCCTCTGGCATGTCTGACCAGTTAATTTCAGTGTGGTCCAACTCTGCCATGCTTTCATTCTAGTGAATTTATCCAGTTGGTTATCAGTGATTTCATGCAGTTACATAATCGACTGTCCAGAAAGCCACTTAATGCATTACAGTTATTAATGGCCCAGGTTTTGTTGCTGTGTTATTCGTGATAATTTAAGCACTTAGCATTATTGAGTTTAAAACTGACACCATTTTGTGGATCAGCACATGGGTAGTTCAATATGGAAACCTAGAATTTATAGAGTCATACGGCATGGAAACAGACCCTTTGATCCACCCAGTCCACGCTGCCCATAATCCCAAACTAAACTCGTCCCACCTGCCTGCATTTGGCCCATATCCCTCCAAACATTTCTAGTTCATGTTCTTACCAAATATCTTGTAAACATTGTAACTGTACCCACATCCACTACTTCCTCTGGAAGTTCATTCCAAACACAAACCACTGTGTGTAAATAAAATTGTCCCTCATGTCTTTTTGAAATCTTTCTCCTGTCATCTTAAAACATATGCCCCATTTTCTTGAAATTCCCTACCCTAGGGAAAAGACACCAGCCATTCGTCCTATCTATACCCATCCTAATTTTGTAAATCTCTACAACGTCACCCTTCAATGTTCTATGCTCTATTGAAAAAAGTCCCAGCCTATCTAGTGTTTCTTTATATGTCAACACCATCACCACCACCCCCACCCCCCATCCACCACCCCCCACCCTTTGCCATTTCCCAGCAACATCCTGGTGAACATTTTCTAAACCCAGCTCAATAATATCCTTCCGATAACAAGGTGACCAGAACTGGAGACAGTGTACCACAAGAACCTTCACCAATGTCCTGTACAACCTTAACGTTATGTTCCAACTCCTGTACTCGAAGGCCTCAGCAATGAAAGCAAGCATACTAAACATCGCCTTAATGAGCCAGTCTACATGTGATGCAAACTTGAACCCCAAGGTCTTTCTGTTCTACAACACTACCCTTTTAATTGTATAAATCCTGTACTTGTTTGTTTTACCAACATGCAATACCTTGCATTGATCCAAATTAAACTCCATCTGCCACTCCTCAGCCCATTGACTCAATTGATCAAGATCTTTTTGTAACCTTAGATAACCTTGTTCACTGTGCACTACACAAGTGAGACCCTGATTTTACAAAGGCTGTGCTGATGTAGTTCTAACAGGCGACTGACTGTGTGGAGTTTGCACGTTCTCCCCGTGTCTGCGTGGGTTTCCTCCGGGTGCTCCGGTTTCCTCCCACAATCCAAAGATGTGCAGGTTAGGTGAATTGGCCATACTAAATTGCCCGTAGTGTTAGGTAAGGGGTAAATGTAGGGGTATGGGTGGGTTGCGCTTCGGCGGGGCGGTGTGGACTTGTTGGGCCGAAGGGCCTGTTTCCACACTGTAAGTAATCTAATCTAATCTAAAAAAACATTAAATTTGAAACATGGAAGGCCCAAAGATCATGAAGCAAGGTTTCTTTATTCAACTGGCGTCATTTACTTGTAATGAAACATTTGGGTTACATAATTTGAAGAATCTTTTGCATGACTGCTTCTTTTGGTCCTTCCTGCAAAAGCATTCTTTCCTCTGGAGCGAGTTGATTGAACTGCTCTGAATGCCCCTCCTGCATCTGTTGCTTGAGGTCTTAGCAAAACTGTTCAAGCTCCCCAACTCAGGTCTCTCTCTTGCCATCGTCATCTGCTGCTAGAGGTTCCATTGCACAGCCCGATTCATATTTAAATTTCATCCAAAACATGGATGAAAATATGAGGGATAAGCAAAATAGGTGTTTTTTTAACTGCATAAAATTTGAATGACAAAAACATTTACAAGGTTGTTGGCAGAGTTTAAAGGAATTACAATAGACAATAGGTGCAGGAGTAGGCCATTCTGCCCTTCGAGCCAGCACCACCATTCATTATGGTCATGGCTGATCATCCTCAATCAGTATCCTGTTCCTGCCTTATCCCCATAACTCTTGGTTCCACTATCCATAACATCCAACTCTTTCTTGAAAGTGTCCAGAGACTTGGCCTCCACAGCCTTCTGGGGCAGAGCATTCCACACACCCACCACTCTCTGGGTGAAGAAGTTTCTCCTCAACTCTGTTCTAAGTGGCCTATCCCTTATTTTTAAACTGTGTCCTCTGGTTCGGGACTCACCCATCAGCGGAAACTTGCTTCCTGCCTCCAGAGTGTCCAATCCTTTAATAGTCTGATATGTCTCAATCAGATTCCCTCTCAGCCTTCTAAACTCAAGGGTATACAAGCACAGTCGCTCCAATCTTTCAACATAAGATAGTCCTGCCATTCCAGGAATTGACCTTGTGAACCTATGCTGCACTCCCTCAATAGCCAGAATGTCTTTCCTCAAATTTGGAGACCAAAACTGCACACAATATTCCAGGTGTGGTCTCACCAGGGCCCTATACAGCTGCAGAAGAACCTCTTTGTTTCTATACTCAATTCCTCTTGTTATGAAGGCCAGCATGCTATTAGCTTTCTTCACTGCCTGCTGTACCTGCATGCTTATTTTCATTGACTGATGTACAAGAACACCTAGATCTCGTTGTACTACCCCTTTACCTAACTTGACTCCACTTAGGTAGTAGTTGAAAATGTGTTGCTGGAAAAGCGCAGCAGGTCAGGCAGCATTCAGGGAACAGGAGAATCGACGTTTCGGGCATAAGCCCTTCCTGAAGAAGGGCTTATGCCCGAAACGTCGATTCTCCTGTTCCTTGGATGCTGCCTGACCTGCTGCGCTTTTCCAGCAACACATTTTCAGCTCTGATCTCCAGCATCTGCAGACCTCACTTTCTCCATTTAGGTAGTAATCTGCCTTCCTGTTCTTGCCACCACAGTGGATAATCACACATTTGCCCACATTAAACTGCATCTGCCATGCATCTGTCCACTCACCTAGCCTGTCCAGGTCACCCTGTATTCTCCTAACATCCTCCTCACATTTCACCCTGCCACCCAACTTTGTATCATCAGCAAATTTGCTAATATTACTTTTAGTACCATCATCTATATCATTAATGCATGTTGTAAAAAGCTGCGGTCCCAGCACTGATCCCTGTGGTACCCCATTGGTCACCGCCTGCCATTCCGAAAGGGAGCCGTTTATCGCTACTCTTTGTTTCCTGTCAGCCAACCAATTTTCAATCCAAATCAGTATTTTGCCCCCAATACCATGCGCCCTAATTTTGCTCACTAACCTCCTATGTGGGACTTTATCAAAGGCTTTCTGAAACTCCAGGTACACTACATCCACCGGATCTCCCTCGTCCATCTTCAGAGTTACATCCTCAAAAAATTCCAGAAGATTAGTCAAGCATGATTTCCCCTTCATAAATCCATGCTGACTCTGACCTTTCCTGTTACTGCTATCTAGATGTGTCGTAATTTCATCCTTTATAATTGACTCCAGCATCTTTCCCACCACTGAGGTCAGACTAACTGGTCTATAATTTCCTGTTTTCTCTCTCCCTCCTTTCTTAAAGAGTGGGACAACATTAGTCACCCTCCAATCCACAAGATCTGATCCTGAATCTATAGAATATTGGAAAATGATCACCAATACATCCACAATTTCGCGAGCCACCTCCTTCAGTACCCTGGGACGTAGACCATCAGGTCCCGGAGACTTATCAGCCTTCAGACCTAACAGTCTCTCCAACACTATTTCCTGGTAAATATAAGTTTCCTTCAGTTCAGGTCCTTCAGCCACTATTACCTCAGGGAGATTGCTTGTGTCTTCCCCAGTGAACACAGATCTGAAGTACCAATTCAACTCTTCTGCCATTTCTTTGTTCCCCGTAATATATTCACCCGTTTCTGTCTTCAAGGGCCCAATTTTAGTCTTAACCATTTTTTTGCCTTTCACATACCTAAAAAAACTTTTACTATCCCCCTTTATATTTTTGGCCAGTTTACCTTCATACCTCATTTTTTTCTCTGCATATTTCCTTCTTAGTAATCCTCTGTTGTTCTTTTAAAGCTTCCCAGTCCTCCATTTTCCCACTTATCTTTGCTATGTTATACTTTTTCTCTTTTGACTTTATATGTTTCTTAACTTCCCTCGTCAGCCACAGCCACCCCTGCCTCCTCTTAGGATCTTTCTTCCTTTTTGGAATGAACTGATCCTGCATCTTCTGCATTATACCCAGAAATACCTGCCATTGTTGCTCCACTGCCATCCCTGCTAGGGTATTGCACCATTGAACTTTGGCCAGCTCCTCCCTCATAGCTCCATAGTTCCCTTTATTCAACAAAAATATTGTCACTTCCGATTGTACCCTCTTCCTTTCAAATTGCAGATTAAAGCTTATTGTATTATGGTCACTACCTCCTAATGGCTCCTTCACTTCGAGGTCCCTGGTCAAATCCAGAATTGAGCTATAGGGAGAGGCTGAACAGACTGGGGCTGTTTTCCCTGGAGCGTCAGAGGCTGAGGGGTGACCTTATAGAGGTTGATAAAATCATGACGGTAAATCATGATGGATAGGGTAAATAGACAAGGTCTTTTTCCTGGGGTGGGGAAGTCCAGAGCTAGATGGCAAAGGCTTAGGGTGAGAGGGGAAAAATTTAAAAGGGACCAAAGGGGCAAGTTTTTCTCAGAGGGTGGTGCTAATATGGAATTAGTTGCCAGAGGAAGTGATGGAGGCTGGTACAATTACAACATTTAAAAGGCATCTGGATGGTATATGAGTCGGAAGGGTTCAGAGGGATATGAGAGCTGGCAAATGGGACTAGATTAGGTTAGGATATCGGCATGGACAAGTTAGATGGAAAGGTTTCTTTCTGTGCTGTACATCTATTACATGATTATTGTTAGTACATTTGGGGGAAATAAATCTGATATATTTTAGTTTTCCTCTGCATTATAGAACTGGAATATCCAGTTCATGACCACCATCATTGTAAACCTATAATATAGATCTCTGCTTTAAATAGAGATACCTCACACAGAGCAGAAAGATTCAGTTCATGATACCACAAAATAATTATACGGGAGCTAAACTTTCACAATGGAAGCATGATCAATAGCTATAAGACAGAATTTCTAACTCCTTAGAGCTGTTATTGTTTCCCAGTAAAATGATAGTGATTGGGGGAAAGTGATGGCTACAGTGGAGCTGTTCTCACCTTGCTCGACCTGTCTGAAAATGTCAATGTTGTTCACCAGACCATCTTTCTCAAACACCGCCTTTGTTGTGCATCAGGGTATGTATCATGGCACTCCACTGGTTCCATTTCTGTTATTTCCAGTCATAGCCAGCAAATCCCCTGCAGTAACATGTTTTTTCACTCTTGTAATGTTCCCAAGGATCTATCATTGGCCTGTTCCAAATCTCAACTAATTCAACATTATCTGAAATGAACCAAAGCCAGGATCCAAAGCTCTACATTGAGTCAGGGTAAATGTTTCGTCCTTACATCCTATCTATGCCCCTCATAATTTAAACATCTCAATCCTGTACCCTCTCAATCTGTCCTGCTCCAAGGAAAACAATCCCAGTCAGTCCAATTTGTCTTCATAACTGAAACTCTCCAGCCCAGACAACATCCTGATAAATCTCTGCAGGCACTCTCCAGTGCTAGCACATCCCTCCTATGATGTCGAGTTCTGAACTGCACACAATATTGTAGCTGTGGCCTAACCAAAATTTAATACAGTTCTGGCATGACATCCAGCTCTGAAACTCTATGCTTTGGCTAATAAGGCAAGTACACCATATGCTTTCTTAACCACTTTATCCATTTGTCTTGATACCTGAAGGAATCAGTGCACATGCACACCAAAGTCCCCTGATTCTCAGTACTTCCCAGGGTCCTACTGTTCGTCATGTATTCCTTTGTCTTCCTTGTCCTGCCCAAGTGCATCACCTCAGATTTATCCAGATTGAATACCATTGTCATTGATCAGCCCAACTGACTAGTCTGTCTATATCCCCCTGTAATCTAAGGCTATCCTCATCACTATTTAGCATCTCACCAATTATTGTACCACTTGTGAATTTACTGATCAACCCTCCTACATGCAAATGTAAATCATTAAATAAATACCCAGGTTCCCAACACTGACCCCGATGGGACTCCACTGCACACAAACATTCAGTTGGAAAAAAACCCGCCTCAACCATCATCCTCTACTTCCTTCCATTCAGTCAGTTCTAGATCCAGTTTACCAATTTTCCTCGGATCTCATGTGCCATTACCTTTGTTATCAGACTCATATGTGGCACCTTTTGAAAACCTTTACTGAAGTCCAAGTAGACCACCTAAAAAGCACTGCCCTCATCTACACCTTGTCATCTGTTCAAAAAGATTCAGTCATGTTAAGCAGACATGACCTTGCCTTAACAAAATCATGCTGTCCAAATGCAGGTCAATTCTGTCCCTCAGAATTGCTTCCAGTAGTTTCCCCACCACCAAAGTTAGACTAACTAGTTTATCCTTTGTTTTCTTCTTGATTAATGTCACCAATACATCCTGAGGCCAAACTTACTTGACCCTTCATCTTGCTTTGAATTAGCATGCACAATTTGTCCAGCATTTACCATTGGATGGGCAGAAATTTGCTCTAATATCGAAAGCTGAAACCATTGTCTTTGTCCCCACTCCAAAATCCATTTCACTAACCAATTACTATGCCCCCCCCCCAGCCTCCATCTGAGGTTCAAGCACACTGTTCATGACTTTTCCATCTTATTTTCCTCAAGGTCAGCTTTTGACCTCTTGTAGTACATAACCAAGACTTATCTGTATCCATTTCCATAACACCTTTGCAATGATCTCAGTTGAATTACTGCTGAAACGTTTACCCATGTCTTGGATTTTTGGTCTCAATTATTTCAATAACATGAGCTCTGTCAAAACCCTGCTTTCCCTGTCCCAATTCGCCATCACCACAGTTCTTTCTGACCTGCAATGACCCTCAGATAATCAACTGCTTTCTTTTAAAATGATCATCCTTGTTTTCAACTTAGTTCATAACTGTATCCCTTCCAATGTCTGTAGTCTTTCTCAGTCACATAACACTCTGAGATCTCGACAGACCTCTAAGTTTTATGCTTCTCTATTTTCCTAAGCTTCACTATTGGCAGCCATGCCTTTAGTTGCATGGACCCCAAGTTCTGAGATTTACTGAGAGCTACACATCTCTATTTCTGCATTTTAGACAGCCTTAAGACCATAAAGCTAGGGAGCAAAAGTAGGCCATTCAGCCCATTGAGTTCACTTTGCCTTTCAATGAAAACATTGCTAATCAGATTAAAACTGCTTAAAACTTATATCTTCACAATCCTATGTAAGTTGATGTCAATTTGTATTTGGTCACAATCCTGAGAAGCAACTTGGTTGCTATATTAAGTGAAGGTGCTATGTAAATGCAAGGTTTTATTGCAACTGAATTCATCCAGTAAACCTCCACTGAACCATCACCAATGCACTTACATCCTTCCTTTCATAAGGAAGCTAAAATTATGCCAATTAAGAGATGTAGTTTCACTAATGCCTTCTATGACCAAACTTACTTTTTAAATTTAAATCCTCTATATTAAAGGATGCCAACCGATCAGCCACTGAATTATATGCTGCATTTAGATCCTAACTCACTGTATCTCATGCATTAGAACACCCAGATCTTGTTATGCCTTGGAATAGTGAAGTTATTTGCCATTTCAGTAATGTTCTACTTTTTAATTCATCCTGCCAAAGTGAACAACTTCACATTTTCCACATTATGCTCTTTTGGTAATTTTTTGCTGACTCAGGCAACCTCTTTCTATCCATCTGCAACTTCCTTTTGTCCTGTCACAATATATTTTGTCCTGTCACAATCTGCAAGTTTACCAACAATGCATTCTTCCCTCATCAAATTCATTGGTATAAATTATAAATTACTTCGGTTTTTGCAAAAGCCCGTATGAAATTCCACTTGTCATATCCTGCTAATCAGAAAAAAAACTGCTTCCTGCTAGCCAGAATCTTCTATCCATAATTGTACATTATACCCTAGACCATGAACTCCAACTTTGTGCAGTAACTTTTCTGTGTGGAGCCTTGTCAAATGCATTCTGGGAAATCCAAGTATAGCAAGACTACAGGTTTCCCTTTATTCACAGCATATGTTACTCTTTTGATTTTTAAAAAAAATTAACCTATTATTCTATTCAACTTATTCAGAGACGTCACTACACATCAGTGGAGCAGATGAGATGTGAACTTGAGCCTCCTAGTCCAGGGGGCTAGGGTTCAACTTCACCATAGAGGGCCCTATGTAACTCCTTTAAAGAGCTCCAGTAAATTGGTTCAGTATGATCTCCTTTTCACTAAGCCATGTTGACTCTTTCTGATTACTTTTGAGTTTTTCTAACTGCGTAGCTATAACTTCTTAATGATTGTTTCGAATACCTTTCCAACGACCGACATCAAGCCAATTCCCTTCCTTCTTGAACAGAAGAATCTATTTGCTCATTTTCAGTCTATTTTAACCCTTCCAAAATCTAGCGAATTTTGCAAAATGAATGGCAATGCATCTAGTACCTCATCAGCCATCTCTTTTAAGACCTTAGGATGAAATCCATCAGGACACAGCAAATTGTCAGTCCATAGCTCCATCAATTTGTTCAGCACCACTTCATTGGTTGTAATTATACCAAGTTTATCTTTCCCTTCCACTCCATTTGCATGTACATTTGTGATCTAAGTTTCTGTGCATAGATGCTCATGTTTTTCAGACAACAGGAAGTGACCTGCTTTCAGCATGAATGAAGCATGTTTGCAGAACTAAATTGTGACATACATTTCTTTTTTCATTTCTTGGGCCAGATCACTTGCTCACTGTATTTTGTTATTGAAACTTAATAATTAAACTATTACATTAGTTGTCATGCCTTTGTATGAAAATATGAGAGATTCCCACATTGATCAAGTCTTTCTTGTTCGAAAAACAAGTGACTGAACTAATTTACCTGAACGAATTACTAGCTGTCAATGTTAATAACACTATTTTTAGTTGACTGCCAGGAAATTATTTGTATTTTCTTGTTGCTGAATAAAAACTTTTTCTGTGTTCTCACTGTCATGCATCTGGACTTTGAATATCACAAAATAGGGTTGATTTTTATTCCGGTGTCTTTGGAAACAGAGAGGTCATGTCAAATAAAGCTTATGGATAGCCTGTCGGCCCGTACACCCACAGTGTCTTTGAGCAGCTGATTAGCTGCTACTTAGGGCTCTCAGTCCAACTTCACTGCAATTATTCAATTTGTGGGGTAAGGTAGGTTAGTGCTGCGCAGCACAGAAACCTTTTCTCACAGGCTGCTTGCCACCAAGAACGTAGGATACCTCCTTTAAGGAGGTCCCAAGTGTCCATTAAAGGCACTGTCACCACTCAAGAATGCATCCACCTGTTTTCTCCCCATAGTCCCCCAACATCACCCCATTCCCCACCCCACCCCTCCCAACCTTTAAATGTAGCCTCTACATTTTTGCACCCCTTCGGGGGAGGTGATGGCCTCGTGGTATTATTCATTGGACTGTTAATCTCGAGACCCAGGTAATATTCTTGGGACATGGGTTCAAATCCCACCATGGCAGATGATGGAATTTGAATTCAGTACAAATGTGGAATTAAGAGTCTGAAGATGACCATGAATCCATTTAAATTGTTTGAAAAACCTATCTAGTTCACTAATATCATTCAATGAGAGAAACAGCCATCCTTACCCAGTCTGTCCTACATGTGACTCCAGACCCACAGCAATGTGGCTGACTCTTAACTGTCCTCTGGCAATTAGCGATGGCCTAGCCAGTGATGCCTTCATCCTGTGAATGATTTTTTTAAAAAAAAATCATTGGCCTTAATCTGATCGACAGCATCCTTGATATTTGCTCTTCAGGGACAGTCCCTAGTTCTAGCGATGTCCACTGCTCAGTCATAGTACTGCTGGGACTATGGACCTGCTGGCTAATCATGTTGACCCACAGTTTCCCTTGCTGCCCTTTCGGATGGAAGCCCTATGCTTAACTAATTAATGATGTGACATGATATTATTGTTGCAGGGCAATTGTACCCAGATCATCATCCGAAGGATTTCTTTAGCCCAGAGGCAGGTAATCCACCTGTCTGTAAATTCACAACATAGCATTTAAATGATCTGTAGAAAAAGATTGTGTATTCCTAAGTTTCAATTAGCAAATTTGTCTGATACACATATATTTGTGCATGTAAACAAAACTTTATATTTTCACATTTCCTGTGAAGTAATGCTTCCTTTTGTAATGCTTTCTTTTTTTGGCACAACACCATTGATACACACAAACCTGAAACATTTAAAGGGGCAGCAACTCCTAAAATTGTAAAAACAGAGAACAAAGAGAGAAACTAATAGAGATGATACCAAAGTCAATCTGATTGCAAGTTTTAAAGACTCTAAAACTACACAAGTTTAGGATATCTGGTAAGCATGGATGTGTTGGACCAAGGGGTCTATTTCCATATTATACATCTCTATCTCTATCACGCTATGACTCTAAGGCAAACATCTCATTATGGATTGGTAATGCATTAACATTCTGTCAGAACACCAGTTATTTCAAGAAATAATCAATCCTCATAGATCAGCAGGTTACTGACACAGAATGACAGGCAGTAAAATTTCTCCTTGCTGTGGGCACCATAGAGTTAGAATGATAAAATCCTCCAGTGTTTCTGAGGATCACCTCAATGATGCTGATAATCTTTTTGTACAGAGTTTAGAAGATCAACTTAAAGTTCAAGTCAACTTCATTATATATAGGCTTCTGTTCATGTCATATTGCCAACAGCTAAGTTAAACAATTGACCAATTTGTAGTCAGGTGTTGACATGAAGGTAAGAAATGTAAATTCAATGAAGTGACCTGAGCTGAAAGGTTGATAGAACTGGTAAATTTCCTTTACATCAATCAAATTTTCCAGACAATCACTTCTGGACAAATCTAAGGCATACACTTCTGATGCTGTACTAAAAGAATGATGGATTTTCAAAGTAATTGTTGTCAGCCAGTAGCACCTGTAAGTGCTTGACTCTGGAATAAACATTGCAGCTGTCATCATGTTCAGTGGAATAGCTTGTCACATCGAGCAAGACAGGATGCAGGATTTCATGACGTATGGAAGCCATATTGCACATGGGGATATTGAGCCAATATGTATAGGAAGTCCAATCACCAGAGAAACCTAAAGAACATTACAGAGCTCCACAGCAGCATATGAAGGAGGGTCAAAAAGGGAACAATCTCGAAGAAGTTTCCAAAGATCTGTGCATAGTAAGCAAGTGCTGTTCACAAAGTTAAAGAGGTAACTGCAATGTTACAGCTTGCAGAGTCTAGTCTGAAAGTATAGAGTGACACCCTGACACAGCACATGGATGCTGTTGTAAAAGGTAAATGTTTCACTTTATTCAACTGATATATCCAAAAATGAATGCTTGACATGTACAATATGCTAAGATTGACACAGGTGCTAGTGCAACTATCTCTTTACTCATCTTACATTAAATGCAGTCAGGAAGCTGTGATAGTGTGGTGCAGTCCATGTAGGGTAACTAACTGCCACAACGGGTCCTGCTTGCATGTATTGACATGAGCAGCCTGAAATTTCATTATAGTTCCTTGGAATGGCCACCTAAAACCTTTTACGTTGTTTAAAGAGATAGAGTTCATATCATTGGTTTACCTGTATGCACGGATCTATATATTCACATGATCCACAAGGTAACAAATCCATGAGTTGGAACACCAAAGATTCCAGACTGCAACATTGATCTTCTGAGGCATTTTGATCACAGCCAGAGTGGACCCAACTAGTTACATCAGATGATGATCAGCACCATTAGCTCAAAAAGTTCAAAATCAGCAGGAAGCCTGAAAACTTGCAGTAGGACCCCACCTAATATATTCTTTCTGATTATTCAATGATGAAGTAGAACTCTAAAAGATTGTAATCTTCAAAGTAAACAATTTGTAATTCTCCAAGCGATATATCACAATAGTGCAGACCATATACTTGTCATATGGGTCCAGAAAAAGACCCAAGTGAATGGCATGAAAATCTATATGTTAAGTCGATGTTTTGGGCATAGCCCCTTCATTTTGTGTGTGTGTGTGTGTGTGTGTGTGTGTGTGTGTGTGTGTGTGTGTGTGTGTGTGTGTGTGTGTGTGTGTGTGTGTGTGTGTGTGTGTGTGTGTGTGTGTGTGTGTGTGTGTGTGTGTGTGAGAGAGAGAGAGAGAAGTAGGGGGGTGGGGATGGGGCTTGAGGGAAGGTAGCTGGGAAGGTGACAGGCAGATGGAGGTGGGGAGTAATATAATAAGTCAATGGGGAGGATGGAGTGGATAGGTGGGAAGGAAGTTGGACAGGTCAAGAGGGCGTTGCCGAGTTGGAGCATTGGATCTGGGATGAGGTGCGGGGAGGGGAGTTTTGGAAACTAATGAAGTCAATGTTGATGCCGTGTGGTTGAAGGGTCACAAGGCAGAAGATGAACCGTTCTTCCTCCAAACGTCGTGTAGCTTAGATTTGGTGATGGAGGCCCAGGATTTGCATGTCCTTTCCATCTCATGGAGCTTTATTGTAAACTTTGCAGTCATTTAATTAAGTTCCCGACTGAAGCATCTCAGTTAGGGTAACAAATAGTTCATAAGCAAACTGCATCACTTCCAAATCTTTCACAGTGAAGTTTGACTTCAGCTGCTGGAGACTTGGAAGAAATTACTGTTTTAATTTCCATGTCTTTCATGTAAATAGGACGTCCCAAAGTCAGTGAAGAACCTTTTGAAGTGTACTCGCTGTTCTCATCTGAGAAATGTCAAAGGTAATTTGCACACAATAGGCTTTCAGTAACAGCAAAGAGAAAAATGAGCAGATCATGATGATTGAGGGATAATTATTCATCACATTACTGGTGTAAAGACCATGATCTTCTTTGAAATAATGCCATGGGATACTTTAGATCCACCAGGAAGGGCACAAGCCTTTGTGTTCATGTCTCAGTTGAAAGACGGCAAATCTGGGGAGTCTAGGACCAGAGGATATTATATCAGAATAGGTGGTCACCCATTTAAGACAGAGGTGGGGAGAATTTCTGTTCTCAGAGCGTAATACATCTGTGGAATTCTTTATTGCAGAAGGCTGTCAAGGCTGGGTCATTATACTCAAGTTTTTAATCAAGGGTTGGGAGGAAAAGGGAGGAATTGAAAGGTGCAGCAAATGTAATGGGCTGAATGACCTACTTCATTCCTACATTTTATATTCTTAAGTCCTTTTCTCAGCCTCTTGTACCTGGCTGTCCACACCCCATTATCCTCTTCCTGAAGAATCCAAACCCGGCCTTACTTACTCCTCAATAATATGGACCCAACAGTAGCCATTTTTCTTGGCAAAGAGTGTCCTGGATAATTGTATGTCCAGGAAGTGTCGAAGTGTCATCTGCTACAGTAACTTGAGTTTCACAGTTCAATCAATAGTTGGCATCCCTAAAGCATATCACTGCCAGGCAGTATTGGAAGACCAGTCAGCAGCACAGGAGTCCCGTGAGAATACTACAGTGCTGGAGAGAAACAATGTTCAAGAGGAGTTGAGGACAATCTATCGGGGGATAGTGTCCATGACTTTGTGTCGGAAATCGTATCTCACAAATTTAATTGAGTTTTTTGAGGACATAACTAAGACAATTGATGAGGATACAGCAGTAGATTTTTTTTCCACATGGACTGCAGTGGACAAGGTTCCAGACTGTAGACTGAACAATAAAATTAGATCACATGGGATTTGGGGAGAGCTGACCAATTGGATACAAGATTGGCTTGATGGTAGGAGACAGAGAGTGGTGTTGGAGAGTTGTTTCTCAGACTGGAGGCTGTGACCAGTGGAGCACTTCAGGGACCAGTGCTGAGTCCACTGTTGTTTGTTATTAATATAAACAACTTGGATGAGAATTTAGGAGGCATGGTTCGTAAGTTTAAAGGTGACACCAGAATTGGTGATACAGTCAGCAGTGAAGAAGATTATCTAAGATTACAAAGGCATCTTGTTCATTTGGGCCAATGGGTTGAGGAGTGGCAGATGGAGTTGAATTTGGTTAATTGTGAGGGTCTTTGACAATCTACTTAAATAAAATGAAACCTGGACAATGTGAATATTGATATTTCAGCCATTGGAAACCGTTTTATTCATTCTATCTAAGCCTTGCTAATTTTATACAACTCCATAAAATTCCCTCAGACTTCTTGGAACTAAGAACAACCATTCTAGTTTCTCTGCAATCCGTCATCCCTGAAGCCATTGTAGTAAATCTCCTTTCATTGCTGTGCAAAGCCTTCTCATCTTTCTGGTGCCCAGAACTGAAAACTATTATCGCAATAAGGTCAAACTGTTTTGTGTAGATTCAGCAAAACCTCTACACTTTTGTGCAAATATTGCTGTTTATAAAGATGCCATAAGTAAAGTTTCCACATGATAAACTTTACAACCACAGTTTTTCTCAATAATTGAGCACAACTCTGTTGTTCATATAATGCAACCATTTTTGTTTCAAAAATATTTCTTTTGTAAGGCTTTTGCTGGGACTTTCCCAGGATATGATTTTGATATTAGAGTTTTTGGTTTGTTTTCAGGGGCTATGTTTACATTCTCAATCGATTAGTGTATTTATTATGGAATTCAGATTTAGAATTGAGTTAGCACACAAGGTAGATTTATAAGAATTCATCAATGTACTCAACTGTCAACCCACTATTAAACTTAAAAGGCATCACAAACGGCAGTACGGTGGGCCTCACAGTACCATGGACCTGCTTCGATTCAGCCAAGAAGCATTAATTTCCTAGGCAACAGCATAAGCAATAAAACTTATTTTTTCAAAACAAATGACTCATCTGTGCACAAAACAAATCACCTGAGCACATCTTCAGCAGACTGGTGAGGGCCAAGCTAATGCGTTTCCATCATATGTGCACAAAGCTGCAATACTTCAACTACTTTAACTAAGCAGTTGCTATCCGATTTACTGTAATCATAGATCGCAGCCCCAGATGTAAATTTAACAATTGATACTTTATTAATTACAATATCATCACTATATTCTTCTCCACACAGAAGCTCCTGAAGTAATGTCGCCTTAAGTTAGTGGTTTCACATTCATTTTCAAGCAACACATTCCCAGTTAGTTGTGTATTCCTTTGTTGACAGGTTCTAAAACTGTTCTCCCTCCTTTGTATCGTTCTTCGCCCTGCCATTCAGCTTCCTTCTGTTTGTCTCTCCATAAACATGTGCTTTGTTTCCTTCCCTTTGCAGATGTCTCCTTCTCTTACCTTGCAGTCAGCTCTCTCTCCTTTTGCCTTCTCTTTATAGCCCTCCTCCCTTCTCCCTCACCCACCTTAAAGCCTTCTTTTGTGATGTCTGTTGAAAAAGGAAAACACTGTTTTGCACCTTGGAAGGATTTGTTGTGTTGCCCTGTAATAAATACATGCTAAAGGCTCCTTTTGGTGATTTGAGACCAAGATATAGTTTAAAATGTTTAGAAACATTCCACTGCCACAGGCATGATGTGCTTTGGTCCTTATTTTGAAGGGATGTTTTTAATTTCCATTATACAACATTTTAAAGCAGAAAGATTCTTTTCTTTAAAAACCTACAATTGCAGATAACATGCTGTTAACACGCAGAGATTGCAATCAGAGATTGGTCAGCAAAACTGTAATGGATCAATGGTCTGGTTTTAAAGAGGCGATACTTTAAATAAAGTGTAATTCTGCTCCCATGAGGAAGAAAGCTAGAACAAATCCAGTGCTGCCTTGTTATTGACAATAATAGAGAGTAAAATGACCCAGAAAAGTATGTCTATGATCGATATCAGGTAGATAATTGAGAAGCCACCTGAATGTTGAAATTTGGGAGAGGAAGTGCAAAAAGAAAGTATGGAAAGAGACTTTAAACTAGCATAAAATCATAGGATTGTTACAGTGCAAGAGGCCATTCAGCCAACAGTGTCTGCTTTAGCTCTCAAGTAAGTATCTCATGTAATTTGATTCTCCTGCTTTCTCCGTGTAATCCTGGACATTGTTTTGGGGGAAGAAAGGTAATCTAAAATCTTGTACTGGCACATGCTTAATAAAATGGTGTTAAACCGAGGACTGAGGTTTATTCTGGAAAAGGAAATGAATTTACACACTTCGGTAGGGGTATAATTGAGGTATTCAATGAGTACATTGCATTTGTCTTTACCACAGAAGAAGATGCTGATCAAGGCATGGTAAAGTGGGAAGTACTGGATGGATTAAAATTAATAATAAGGATGTATTTAATATGTCAGCTAAATTTAAATGTTGAGAATAAAACATGACTAGATGAGATGCATCTGTGGAGGAAAACTGTTTCCGTTGGTGGAAAAGTCCAGATGCAGAGAATATTGATTGTGGGAAGAAATTCCTGCATTTCCTGCATGGCAAGATGAGCTACAATTCTGACACTTAACTAGCTATAAAGCACTTTGAAATATCCTGAGGTCATGAAGGACACAATATGGATGTAAGTCACAGCGTGAATGTTTCCTTAGGTGCAATTTAGTTCAAATGATTGATTCAAATAATCTAATGAATCAAAAGCATTAGCAGTACATTTCCATTTTGGATCATTTTCACTACTTAATTTCAGTTGGTGGTAATTAGAGTTTTCCACAAAAGGGCTTTTATTTGTAAAGAATTGACATTGAAAGGCAAAGTTGTAAGTAGAGCCCCACTTGTGACTTGGGCTGGAACTGTATGAATTGGATCAAGACGTGTTTATAGGAGACTGCAGTACACATATCAGGCTTATCACCCGATAATAGATTCAATGTACTGCTTAAGTGTACTTTGCTGAGGTTGCGAGAATCCATTGACCATCAGGTACTTTTGGACAAGTCTAACCATCTATTTCCTTTGATTAGAGTGGATACAGTGAAACAACCGTCACAAAACTCCACTGCCTCTGATTTGTCACACTGAATATTCAGTAACAGAAACATAGAATCATAGAGGTCTGTAGCACAGAAAAGGGCCCTTTCATCCATCAGGACTGTGCTGGTCAAAAACAAACACCTAACCATTCTAACCCCATTTCCTATCACTTTGCTCATAGCCTTATGTGCCTTGGCACTGTAAGTGCATATCTAAACACTTCTTCAATATTACCAGGGTTTCTGTCTTGTCCACCCTTAGAGGCTGTGAGTACCAGATTCCCACCACCCTTTTGGTTAAAAACCTTTTTTTCACATCCCCTCCAAACCTCCCACCCTTAACCTTGAAACTGTGCCCCATGGTCTTTGATTCTTCCCAAAGAGGAAAAGTACCTTCCAGTCCATCCAATCTATGCCCCTCATAGTTTTATACATCTCATTTATGTCCCCCACTCAGTGTCCTCTGGTCCAAGGAAAACAGACCCAGTCTATCAAATCTCCTTTCAGAAGTGAAATTCTCCAGCCCAGGCAATATCCTAGTAAATCTAGATAGAGAGAAGTTGTTCCTGCTTTATTAAAAGAAAAAAGAACGAGAGGGAATAGATTTAAAGTGATGTGCAAATGAAGCAAGAGTGATGTGAAAAACATTTCTTTGAGTAGTTAGGGTCTGGAATACACTGCCTGGAGGCAGGTTTGATTGAAGTATTCAAGAAGGATTGCTGTTTGGACAGAAATGGTATGCAGGAATACAGGGGCAAAAGCAGCAGAATTGGCACTAAGGAATAGAACAATGCAGGCACGATGGGCTGAATGGCCTCCTGAATTGCAATAATTCTGTGATTCTAAATGGGACATGATTGGTAACATTATGGACAGGGTGGAATTTGGATTGCTAAATCAACATTTTGGGAGGAAGAATATTTATAGAGAAAGAGGGAGTGAGAGACCATTCAAGCAAATCTACAATTGAAAAGACAGAATGAGCATGAAGAGGGTGTTTTTCTATGAATAAGTATCCATTTGGAAGTGGCAGAACAGATTACCAAGGTAATTCATGAAATGCACGAACTCTGTGGCTTTGTGAATAGAAGCAAAGTATTAACAGCAAGGGTGTGACGATGACCATTTCAATAACACTAATCTCTATGTAAATAGAAAGCAGGCAAAAATAATTGTTTGGTCCCAAGAGTAAACTCTGTCTCCTAGCCACCCCAGCACTCTCCAACCTTTGTCCAAGGCTGATCTAAATTGGTCGAAAAGTGTGACGCTGGAAAAGCACAGCCGGTCATGCAGCATCCAAGGAGCAGGGGAGATGACATTTCGGGCATAAGCCCTGCACCAGAAATGTGGGTGTGTGTGAAGAGAGTTGAGAGATAAATAGGAGGGTGGGGGGTGGGAGTAGTGGGAAGGTAGCTGGGAAGGCATAAGTAGATGCAGGTGGGGCAAGATGGTGATCTCCGGCACCTGCAGACCTCACGTTCTCCTGATCCAAACTGGTTCCAACTTTGATATCGCATTTGACCCTGGGCTTAGTTTACCACTTCATTTATTTTTCGTTTCTTCTCATTTTCCATTCAATAGCATTTCCTGTCACTGCCCCTCCTTAACTTGAAATGTTACTGAAATCTTCATTCATACTTTCTGTTGCATGTAGATTTGATTATTCAAAGCTCTCCTCCGCATTAAATCTTCTTAAACTTGAGATTATTAAAAATTATGCTCATTAAGTCCTGTAACCTCAGCAAATCAGGAACCTAATTGTGTTCTGGTCTGGTAGTGCCACAAATGAAAAATTCTCATACTTCATCAGAGATCAATAATCTCTTGTTACTCCATGTACTCACCCCCAAATTATCTCTCATCTCCTTCAACTCTGAAACCCTCCGAGATTCTGACTTCCCCCTAATTCTGGCCTAGAGCACAGCCCAGCTTCCTTCACTTTACAATTGATGGCTATGTCAAAGTTCCAAAGACCTGGATTTCCCTCAGGAAATCTTATTGCATCTCTAGCTCTTTGGCATTCTCTGAGACATTCCTTAAAGCCTTTGGTTTAAGTTTTTGGTTAGCTATCCTAATATATTTTATGAGGCTCAGTGTCCGTTTTGAATTCTACTTGCTCATATCTGCGTGAGTTTCCTTCCAGTTCTATGGTTTGCTACCACAATCCAAAGATGTACAGGTTAGGTGGATTGGCCACACTACGTTGTCTGTATTGTCCAGGGATGTGCAGACTAGGAGTATTAGCCATGGGAAATGCAAGGTTGCAGAATTAGGGTCGGCAGGGTGGGATGCTCTTCGGAGGGTGGGTGCAGATTCAATGGGCTGAATGGCCTGCTTCCACACTTCAGGGATTCTATGATTTTATGTGTTTTACTATTTTAAAGGTGCTTTGTAAATGCAAACTGTTTTCATTGTTTTATATAAGGTTCCAGTTTTCAAGTTACAGTGGAGCTGGGAAGATTTCAAAGTTGATTGGTCTGAATCTGATCTTGGAAATATGTGGCTGTGCCTGGAGCAAATCAAATCTATTTCTGTAATAATGTTCAGCTGAAGAGTGGATAGGCACTCAAATCAGGGCATCGAGCAGGGTCATCATACGCTTTTCAATAAAACTGTATATAATTTGAAGTCTGTTGGACTTTGTTAATTTACTCAAGAATGTAAATAAAATTTACAGGAAACTAAATCATAAATTCTATTCTGAAGGATGTGATGCGGGATTTTATTGCATCATGATACGTAGCATTGTAAAGAAGACAGTTTCATACATTCAGAGGCTTACTATCCACTATGATATTTTCCGTATTATTATTCTGAATAAATTTTTCATTCCTCTTCTTAACCTGATAACTTTGCTCTTTTTAAGAAGACAGGTTCTGTATTAATCTGATTTTTTTATCTCTCTTCTTCTCAACCTCTACCTGTGCCTGAGACATGGTGACACACCACCAGTCGTCTCTCTTTAATAACTTTGGCGACATCTATTTCTGTTCACTACAACCCCAACCAACTAGGTTTCCTTCTAATTTGCCTTTCTTGGTCAAACACAGCAAATTGCATCTTTTCTTCAAATCTTTATCCAAATGATTAATCTTGATTTGTGAGCCTGGACAATGAGTATTAGCAGAGTTAACTCTGTCCTCATCCTCAATACCTACATTCAGACTTACAGCAGGGCTTCTGTGAACTGTGACTAGATGAAGGAAATGTTGGTGTCAATGAAAATTCTACCTTCACAACCTGAGCAGGAAAATTGCCTGCTCTCCATAGATTTCTCTTGAATTACCAGTAATGATGAATACAGAATCAGATTTAATCACCACCATCCAAACCAGTATGAGTGATGTGTTTGTTAATGTCAGTGAAGGGTATGAGAAAGCTCTGAGCTTTGTCTGGGGAAATTCTACAGGGTTTTTTATGCCCTTAGAAAATATCAATCAATGTTATAAAGATTTGTCCTTGCATCAGGTTTCTGCAGTTTTCCTATAATAGCATTAGAATTGTTCATGAAAATAATGTATAATTGGGTGAAGAGTTAAGATTAAATGCTTTACTGCCATCATCGAACACATAATAATTGAATTCTGCCAAGTACTTAGTGTGGAATTGAGGCTTTGATAAAAGTCCTTTCACGGTTTAATACGAAATAATGTTTGATGCTTCTTTTGAAGTGTGTTTGTGATTCCTAAAACTTTCCATTAAACTTTCTACCTTCTTTGAAACAAAAGCTTGAAGCTCGAGAAATCTGGGAATGTGTGCTAAAAGACTTCATTACATGAAACAAAGAAAGTGCCTTTTTGAAACTGAATCTCAATCTGCATTTAATCCTGCACTGAAAGTAATATTTAATTTACAATTAAAAATGGATTTCTGTTTATAAGAATTCCCATAGAAAATATTGTTGTCGATTTAGAAATGGTATCCTCTGCATTCAAAACTGCATGAGGGTAAAAATTCCCAACGATAATTATACTGTAGACATCAATGTGTAAGCACAATGCAATTTCTTACTATGTTAAGTTAATCACTTTAAAAGAAATTGCCAACAGAAAGATATTTTCCTCAAGGTTTGATTTGTTTTCTCCAAGCTGTCAAATTGGTATAAGGTGCATTTTTACACTATATTTAAATAGCTTGCAGATTCTAGTTGCAGTGATTATGTTTTCTTTGTTCTTTTTAGTATTACTTAATTATTTGATGTTTAACTGGATACTATAACACCTAAATACCTGTATAGAGCATATTTAAACTATGGCTAAAAATTCCACATGAGAGTGGACAAATCACCGAATGGGGGGCAAGGCTTTGAGGCTGAATTCATTTCAACTAGTATTAAAATTCCATGTGTAATATATTCCCTATCTTGTCATCTTCTGTACATTTACAGACCATGCTCCAAGTAATTTCTCGGCTAGCATGGGGATCCTGTATCAATATCATCCTCTCTTGATGCTACTCATTGTTGTTGAAAGCTGGAATGAATTTCTTAGGGACCCATGTAAAAGCCCCAGAACTTTTGAACTTTGATTTTCCAGAACTAAATTCACCCAACAGCCCAGATCAGTTACTTTTAACAAATCAGGAAAAGAAAATTTTAATTTTAAATGTGAAAATTGTACAAACTCTTTGATATAGGTACTGCTTTAAGTACGTAAGACATTTTCAAACTTTTGTAAAGCTCTTTGTTCTCAATTTACTTCTGTGAAAGGGTCATCATCTCTGGCTGTATGTTTTCTCGTTGAACTGGCAGGTTTGTTTTCGTCTCTCTATTTCCATTTTTCCCTGCTGAATGGTACATGAGATATACCAATTCTCTCATTGTTTTATCTGAAACACATAGTACTATGGGTTGTTCTTGAAACAAATTCAGGCCAACAGCCAAATCGCCAAGTCCCACCCAGGGAAACTAGTCTTTTGTTTTGATGAGGTCACAAGTCCACTCTCATTGGATGTATTTAGCTGTTATCCCAGTGACTGGACTTACCACCCTTGGCTGGGGCTATGGAGCTGGGGCTCACAAATCTTTGCTTCTCAGTCATAAAAGGAATCCAGAAAATGCCAGACCCAGTTAACATCTTTTCTAAGAGCGTTCTTTAATTCAGTGAGGATAGGGTGACTGAGCACATTGAAAACTCTCAATTGATCTGTGAGATCCGGCATGGATTTGTAAAGGTTAGACTAAGGCTGGCAAACATGAGTGAAGTTGCTGAAGAAGTGACTACTGTAGTTGATAGGGTAGTGTCCTCATCTTTATATGGATATTAAGGTGTTTGTACCCCACAGAGTTGGACAACGCATGCGTTTCCTGTGCACAATGCCATAATTACAGATGACTATTGTACTGTGCAATGCAGTACTGTGAAAGTGTCTGATGAATGCAATTGACCATTGAAGGGCCTCACATCACTCACAAGTAAAGCCTCTATGCTCAGGCAGAAAGAAAATTCGTACTCCATCCGCATTCTGAGTGTATTTGCAACCATTTTCCATCTGTAGTGAGCATTTGTGAATTATATGAGAATGGAAGGCAACATCAGTCGCGATTGGAACAGTGAGTCACAGGCTCAGACTGGTAATCAAAAGGCCCTACCAAACTTCCAAGTTATTTTCTCTCTGGCACTTCCTGGTCCGCCCGTCAGCCACTGGGCCACCACGGATTCCCACATGGACTGTGATAGGAAAGATGTTATGAAACTTGAAAGAGTTCAGAAAATATTTTTAAGAATGTTGCCAGGCTTGGAGAGCTTGAGCAGTAGAGAGAGACTGAATAGGCTGGGGATAAGGGGTGACCTTATATAAGTTTATATAATCATGAGAAGCGTGAAAAGGGTGAACAGCCAGTCTTTTTCCAGGATAGGGGAGTCCAAAACTAGAGGACATAGGTTTAAGATGACAGGGAAAAGATATAAAAAGGACTTGAGAGGCAACGTTTTCATGCAGAGAGTGGTGCATGTATGGAATGAGCTGGCAGAGGAAGTGGTGGAGGCTGGTACAATTACAACATTTAACAGGCATCTGAAATGGTTTCTGAATAGGAAGGGTTTAGAGAGATGTGGGCCAAATGCTGGCAAGTGGGACTAGATTAATTTGAGTTAAACTTGAGAGGGTTCAGAAGAGATTTACAAGGATGTTGCCAGGGTTGGAGGATTTGAGTTATAGGGAGAGGCTGAACAGGCTGGGGCTGTTTTCCCTGGAGCATCGGAGGCTGAGGGGTGACCTTATAGAGGTTTACAAAATTATGAGGAGCATGGATAGGATAAATAGACAAAGTCTTTTCCCTGGGGTCGGGGAGTCCAAAACTAGAAGGCATAGGTTTAGGGTGAGAGGGGAAAGATGTAAAAGAGACCTCAGGGGCAACCTTTTCACATGAATGGAATGAGCTGCCAGAGGATGTGGCAGAGGCTGGTACAATTGCAACATTTAAGAGGCATTTAGATGGGTATATGAATCGGAAGGGTTTGGAGGGATATAGGCCGGGCGCTGGCAGGTGGGACTAGATTGGGTTGGGATATCTGGTCGACATGGACGGGTTGGACCGAAGGGTCTGTTTCCATGCTGTACATCTCTATGATTCTATGACCAACAGAACTGACCGTGGGTCACTCCCCAGACTGTCATGATAGTGATTTCCTGTCTCTGATCAGCCCAAGTGGTTGGCTGACCATGTCCAAAAGTGTGGACTGAGATCAGATGATGCCCTTAACTTTCTGCACTGAGATCTATGACCAATGACAGCATCCCTTCTCTGGATTCTGGACTACTCCCTGATGACTTTTAAGACATGGCCATTTGGTTGAAGTACATGCAGTGAGTTTATTGTGTATGCTGCTGACATACTGTAGTGTTCCCATATGTCTACTGCCCTTCTCCTTCTAGATGGAAGTAGTCATGGGTTTGGAAGTTGCTGTCCAAGAATTTTGGAAAATTTCTGTTTTGCATCTTGGAACTAATACACACTGCTGTGACTCTGTCGAGGATGGAGGAAGTGGATGAGATGCAAATCAAGCAAACTGCATGTTAAGAAGGTGAGAATTAGGTAAAAGTGAGATGTTAATACATGCCAATGCATTCAGATTGGCCTTTCGGTGCTCACCATTCAAAACTTGGAAGAAGAATGGGCCTTCTTGCTCTCCTCATGAGCCAGCTCACTTGATTTTCCCAACTTTCTGACCAATGCCCACCATTGCGGTGGTTCAGAAGATTCTGTCCTTTATGTCTCATCAAACTGGCTGCACCATTCATCAGGATGATCTTGCACTTCAGCTCCACTTTCCTGTACACGCCCTGTGCTCTGAGAGACCAGTAATCTGTCTTTCCCAGTCTTTAATATATTCAACGATCATGCACCCTCTGGTGACAGAATTCCAAACCATCACGACTGCCTTCAATCCTTTGGGCAGTAGAAAGAAAACTGGGAAAATATGGTGAGAATGTAAGAGTCAAAATCAGAATGTCAAGAAAGATTTTCCTGATTTTTTCCCCTTGAGGTATAAATGGCAACTTAAGAATCTTGTCATTAATGACCATTTCTATGAATTTCCATCTCATTATCTGCCCAACTCTCCTCATATATATGTGACTTAAAATTATCTTCTCCTTTCCTGCAATGCTAACAGCACCAGTTCCCATCATGCAAGTTAGGGCATCTACCTGGCAGAAGCAGGTACCACACTAGCTAACATATAAAACTATGTACATAACCAGCAGAAACTGAGTTTGCTGGACCCAAGTCTCCATGTCTGTCGCCAGCGTCACCATAAAGGCAGCCAGATGTATACTTCCGGAGCCAGCACAATTTTTATAACATTGGTGAACTCCTCTAGCCTTTAATCTACTTTACCGACTGTCCCTGATAAAGGTGTTTGATGTTTCTGTGCCCGTCTATGTATTTTCATGAAATAATTAGTGGTCAAGACTAAGGAATTATCTTCTGCCTTGATCTGAGCAGATGCTTGGTCTCTAGCAGTTCACTGACTGCCAGAGTCCTGGTGTCTCATCCTTAGCCAAATCCAGAATGTTTTCCTCATGTCCACGCTCTCCCTCCTCCTCCCCCCCCCCCCCCCCCCCCCCCCCCCCAAATCTGAGCTAGTTTACCTGCAAAGAGACAAAAGGTGGGTAAAGTATGATGAAAGTGAATGGAAGAGCAATTAGTGATGATGCATGAGCAAGAAGAGTCATAACATGATCCAGAGAGTCAGTCAGAAGCACAGAAGGCAGGAGTGGTTCATAGTTTGGAAGGATGAGATGGATCAAAGCTATTGAGTGGCCAGGATGTATACAATACTGTGGTCCACGAACAGAGATTGAGAGAATGGTGGCTCTGTGAGTGTGAGGTAGCAGAGAGAAAATATTGGCACTTATTCCTATAGAACACAGAAGATCATGAACTTTCTGCTGCGATGCATTACTTTGCGTTTCATTCAGGACATAGCACGGACCCAGAGCACTGTCTTGGTCTGGGCTTGTTGAGTCTAGTTTTGTGGACTTCCTTGCTGGCCAGTAGGATATGGCACTGCTTTCCAGTCCACCATCCCATTCACAAGCACCTCAGTCCTAGTCAGTGAAATTAAGTACTGTCTTCTCTTTGAGTCATGCTTGAATATTGGCATTCAAGTGCCACAGTGTGAAGGACATCCCTTTGTTTGTAATGTCTGAACTGATGTGCAGCAGGACTTTAAATATACTGTCAGCCAGCAGATCCCATCAATGGTGAGCATAATTAATGAGTTGAAGGGTAGAATATTGCAGGAGAGACCAGATATTATGAAAATCTCTCAAAAAAAAACTTGACTTGAAAGTGGGAAATTTAACCCTAAATGATAAAAAGCTGGAAACAGTGGCAATCCAAAGAAATGTGTGAGTTCAGGCACATAGCTATTTCAACTGTTATGAACAGTTGAATAATTTATTCAGAAAAGCTAATGGATTACTGGCCTTTATTCAAAGAATACAAGGGGGTGGAAATTATGCTTTAACTACACATAGCTTTGGTTAGATCACATCTGGATTCGACAACTGAGCACAACATCTTTAGAAGAATGTAATGCAGGTAACATGAAATTTGGAAGAACTGTAAATTATGTGGAGGACGGTGTGGAATTCCAAAAGGATATTGACAAATTGGTGGAGTGGGCAGATGGGGGGCAGATGAGGTTCAATGCACAGAATGTAAAATAATGCACTTTAGTAGGAAGAACATTGAAAGTCGTTTTAAATAATGGGTACAATTCTGAAGGGAGTGCAAGAACAGAGGAACCTGATTGTAAATGTGCTCAGATTATGGAAGTTGACAGGACAGGTGGAAAGAGCAGTTGATAAAGAATACAGTGTCCTCAGCATTATTAATAGGGGCCTGGAGTACAAGAATGAGGAGATGATGTTATAAGACACTTATTATACCTCAGCTGGAGTATTATGTACAGTTGGGAACACCATATCGTAGGAAAGCTGTGAATGCACTAAACAGAGTGCAGAAGCAATTTACAAGAAATGGTTCCAGGAATCAGAAAATTCAGTTTGAGGACGGATTGAAAATTTTTGGACTGTTCTTCTTTGAGAGAGAAGGATAAGACGAGATTTGATAGAGGTTTCCAAAATCATGGCTCAACTGGATTGAGTAGATTGGGAGAAGCTGTTTCCGATCATAAAAGGAACAAGAATGACAGGACATAGATCTAAAGTGATATGCAAAAGAAGCACAGGTAATATGAGAAAACAAACATTTACACAGCAAGTATGGAATGCAATGCCTGGGAATGTGTTGGAGATAGGTTCATTTGTGGTATTCAAGAGGGCATTGGATGGAATTATCTGCATTGAAATCACGATTGAATGGGGAAAAAGTTGGAGATACGAGATAATCATGCTCATTTGAGGACCAGCAGAGGCACGGTGGGCCGAATAGCCGCCTTCTTTGTCGTAGCAATTCTATAATTTTGTGATAGTGGCTTTGGAGAGATTGTGGTGTATAGTTGCTGGAATTGTACCTGAATTTGGTTCAAATGACAAGGAGAGGTTACTAGAGAATTGCAATCCCTCAAACATTGATGCTTCAGAAGCAATTTGGTTGAACTGTATACATTTTCTTGCCCATAAAGACCATTGATCACATGCGAATTCTACAATGCACTTGTGCGACACTATGCATTCCTAGCTGAAATAACTTGCAAGTGAAAGTACATCACTAAATATTGAATTACTGTCATGCCATGACTTTAAACTGTAAAGATGAATTTACTTGCTGTTCTGTGACATCATTACTAAATAATTTTTCTTGCTAGTTTTCTCTCTTTGACTCCCACCAGCTCTCTGCCATCACCTTTTTCTGTTGACTTTTTCGTCAAATTCAGTCACTCTTCATCCTGTTGACTCTCACCAGCACTTGTACCTGCTACTTTCTCACACCATTATTCCTCATGTTTGTTCTCTCTGTCTCTTGTGGCCTGCCACCAGCCATTACCAGTCTACACCAACATATAGGTCTCAGTCACTGTTTTTCTTCTATTTTGTGCTTGTTGACTCCAGTCATTGCTTTGATCTATTATTAAACTCAATGCCATATAAAACTCAACAGCATTAAGAATTGTGTAGGAAATCAAACTGCTGAACAGATGAAAAAGAATTGAATGAATTCTTGATTCAGAAAAGAAACCGCAATATGTTTGATGTATCTGTTTCAGAAAATAGAATTGAATAATAGGTTAAGCTAGATGGGATAAATGGCTTTTGTTACTCATAATCCTTACATTTTTAATATTCTGCTTTTTCTGTATGGCCCTTATGCTTCATCCTTAAGCAATAAACTGAGCTAAAAATCTCCATTTAATATGTACAGTAACTCAGTGGATTGTGTTGGAGCTTTTCATATCTAATGTCATACAAATTGTTAAATTAAAACTTTAAAAAAATCAGACTTAACGCAATATTCTCAGACATATTTTTTTCCCATTCATGAAATTTTTCATCTGTCACACATTATTACTATTCCAATAAAAGCTGAGGCTGGATTTATGCAAAATATTGTTTTAAGTACAGCTTAAAATGCAGGTTTAAGATTACCTGTAATAGTTTTAGCTGGAATTGTGAATTTCAGTCTTTAAATAGAATAAAAGAAGCAAATATCTGTAGAAACTAAGCTCACCTACAATGAAAAAAAGGAGAAAAATCATTTTTATAATATCGACAAAGGTGAACGGGATCATGCAAACTCAGCCTATTAACTAAATTACTTGAGCATATTGAAAGGGATGCATCATCATGATGCATACATTCCTTCCAGCAATCTTGGATAAGAAAGAATGGAGAAGTGGTTATAATGGGATTGAAATCGTATCATGCAAGTTTGAAATTAATGCATTTCAAAATTCTGAATGAGGTGATTAAGGTGGAACATCCAGTCATAAATTACCACTCATGCAATCATAAAGGCATAAGAAATAGAAGCAGCAGAAGGCCACCTGAGCCTGTACTGCCTTTCAATACCAACATGTGAACAAGCAGAGGGAGTAGGCTATCCAGCCCTTTAAACCTATTCTGCCATTTAAACCTGGTCTGCCATGATTGAACTGATTGCAATCTCAAATCCACATTGCCTCCAATCCCTGAAAACCTTTCACCCTGTTGCTTAACAAGAAACAATCCACTTCTGCCTTAACCATTTTCAGGGACTCTGCTTCCACCACCTTTTCAGGAAGAGAGTTCCAAAGACTCATTACTCTCTCAGGGACCCTGAACCTCATCTCTGATTTATGTGGATACCCTGATTTTATAAACTGTGATCCATAAGAGGAACACTCTCTTGATATTTAACCTGATGAAACCTCTCAGGGTACTATTTGTTTCAATTAAGTCACCACCTTACTCTTCTAAACTCCAGTGAATACACACCCAGTCTGTCCAACCTTTGCTTATGAATCAACCTGCCCATTTTAGGTGTTAGTCCAGTAAATCATCCTGAATTGCTTCCAAAATATTTGCATCTGTCATTAGAAAAGGTGAGCAATAGTGAGCAGCTATTTCAGATGTGAACTGACCGTTGAAGTATAACCTCCTTACTTTTGTATTCAATTCCGCTTGTGATAAGTGATAATATTTTATTGGCTGTCCTAATTACTTGCTTTGCCTTTACACTAACCTTTTGTGATTCATACATTTAGACACTCAGATTCCTTGGCATTTCAGATCTGTGAAATCTCTCACCATTTAGATAACATGCTGCTTCATTATTTGTCCTGCCAAAATGGACAACTGCACACTTTCCCATATCACACTCCTTTTGCCAGATCTTTGCTCACTCTTTACAATGTCCTATGTTCTCAAGGACTATTATTTGAATGGTAAACATTGCAGCATGCTACTATGCAGAGGGACCTGGATGTCCAAGTGAATGAATCACGGAAGGTTGATCTGCAGGTACAATAGGTAATTAGGAAGGCAAATGGAACTTTGTCTTTCGTTACTAAAAGGATTGAGTTTAAAAATGGACAGGTCATGTTGCAGCTGCATAAGGTGCTGGAGGGTTGTGTGCAGTTTTGGTCTCCTTACTTGAGAAAGGATATATTGTCACTAGAAGGGGTACAGAGGAGGTTCACTAGGTTGATTCTGGAGTTGAGGGGTTTGGCTTATGAGGACAGATTGAGTAGACTGGGAGCATATTAATTGGAATTTAGAAGAATGAGGGGGGATCTTATGGAAACATGTAAAACAATGAAGGGTATAGATAGGATAGAAGTAGAGAGGATGTTTCCACTGACAGGTGAAAGTAGAACAAAGGACATAGCCTCAAAACTAGGGGGAGTAGATTTAGGACTGAATTGCGAAGGAACTTCTTCACTTGGAGGGTTGTGAATCTATGGAATTGCCTGCCCTGTGAAGTAGTTGGCACTATTTCAGTAAATGTTTTTAAGGCTAAGATAGATTTTTTTGCACAATAAAGGAATTAAGGGTTACGGTGAGAGGGCAGGAAAGTGGAGCTGAGTCCACAAAATGGTCAACCACGATCTTAGTGAATGGCAGTGCAAGCTTGAAGGGCCAGATGGCCTACTTCTGCTCCTTGTTCTTATCTTCTCCTCACAACTTATTTTCCTACCCATATTTGTGTCATCAGTAGATTTGGCAACGTCTCAGCACCAACCCCATGACATCTTGTCAACCTGAAAAGGATCCATACACTGTATATACCTACTCTCTGCTTCCTGTAGCCAGCTGATCTGCTCTCCATGCCAATTTGGTAATATCACCGAACTGATAGTCTAAAACTTCATATGAATGTTCTAGAGACATGGGTTCAAATCCCACTTTGGCAAATGGTGAAATTTAAATTCAATAAACTCTGGTAACCCTCATTGTCAATTGTCAGCGGAAAAAAGCATTTGGTTTGCTAATGTCCTTTAGTGAAGGAAATCTGTTATCCTTACCTGGTCTGATCTACATGTAACTCTTGACCCACAGCAATGTGGCTGACTCTTATTACTTAGCAAGCCACACAATTCAAGGGCAGTTAGGAATGGTCAACAAATTGCATTCACTATTTTCCACACTAATGTTACCTTCTCCCAAATCAAGGGAGATCTTGATTAAGACTTAGAATGAGGACAATTAGGAACAGGCAGCTGACAAACGATCCAGATTTCTAATAAACAATCTTTATTGGTGTCATAGAAGATTTTTCTTTGGGTGTATGGTTTGAAATACTCTGGCAGAATATTGAATTAATGAAACAGGGCATGATTAGTTAAGAAAATCAGCCCTCAGCTCCAATAATTTACTTGGTACTTCTTCTCTGGTGATTTGATTTTCCTGAGACCAGCCCCTTTTGTATTTCCTGATTTATCTGGATGCATCTGGGATGTTGCTTGTGTCCTTAATAATGAAGACTGATGCAAAATTATATGATCTTGTCTCAACTCTACTTTCCTACTAAGCTTTGATTGTCCTATAGTTCAAGAATATATCTATCTCAACCTTTAATATACTCAATGATTCATCAGCTGACTGTTCATTATTACAATTGAGCAACATTCTACATTTATCCTACTTTTTCAAACGACTCAGAATTCTTAAAAAATTGCCTAATTATGATTCGAATACTAAATTTACTCAATGCACATGAAGATTTAAAGAACAACGACACAAGATAGATATAAGCTATCCAGTACCACTTGATCTTTTTTATTTTGAACTGGAGCAGTTTTTACATGCTTTGTTTAAATGAGGTTATGTCCTTAAAATTGAATGCAGCTGTTGTTCCAAGATTTTGCTCATTAACATCAAGCTTTTAATATTCATGATTTCACAAAGGGTGATAGAGTGTAAAACTAATTTTGGAATATGAAGCATAAAAACTCTTAATTATTTACATATTACAGAATTATCAAGTTGTGGGCTTAGCTAGTCAGCTACATTTGGGACTGTTGCCAAAAATTGCTGATCCTTGAAAATTCTAATGGTTTTAATTATTGTGAGACAATGCAGTTTAATAAATGTGAACTTATGATTGGTCTAAAGTTGTGATTATTTTGTACCACAATTAAGATGGGATAATTGAATGGCTAATAGCTATCTTTCATTCAATATCACTTAAAGAGATTGATTATTATCACATTGCTGTTTATAAGAACTTTGTACATGCAAATTGGCTGCTTTGTTTGTTACATCTCAATAGTAACCACACTTCAAAAGAACTTAATTGACTATAAATGCTTTGGTTATCCTAATGTCATGAAAGATGCAAGTTCTTCCTTTCAAAATTCAAAGGGTTGCACCTCCAGAAAGTGTGCGGCACAAATGATTAGATTATCTGAACTAGTCATGTTCTGTTTCACTAACTCAATATTCTGCCAGAATATTTCAAACCATACATTTAAAAAACAATCTTCTGTGACTCCATTAAAGATTGTTTATTAGAAATCTGGATCCTACGTCCAGTGTGTAATGAGAATTGCAAACCATGATTGAGTTCTGAAATGGCTTTCTCATGATCAGGTTAGGAAGCAAAAGGATAGTCTGGAATTATCCAATTTTCCAATTTGGAAAAATGCACTTTGAAAATGCATCTTTATTGTACTATAATGTTGATATTTCCAATGTTCATTCAAAGGAACTTTCAGTTGCAACTAATAGTGGGGAAAAAGAAGATTCAATTTCTCATTAAAACAGAGAGGAAATTACAATTATTCCAAAGGATCTTGGACCATGGAAAATCTAAATGTTGACATTTGTTGTTTTTTTTGTACTTGGACCAGATGCGGAACTCTGATGATAAATATTCTTTTTAAAAATGGAAGTAGCTTGAACAGTTTGACAAGACCGAATGTATACAAAGTGATGGAACATTGAAATGGTGAAGAGTTGACAGATGAGTGATGATGCAAGGCTGAATATATCACCTTATGATTTCTCATTTTTCTTTACAAATGAATTTCATGTCATGGTAAATTTATATCAATACATCTCTTCTCAATAACACAGGAGCATAACAAGATATAAGAAAATACTGTCAAATTTATTTGCAACAACAAGCCATATAGGATTGTGTTGTCTTGAAATTGCTATTTTTTTTAATGTTCTAAAGATGTGCATCAAAACAAAAATAAGGTGACATTATTCCCTGAATTAGGATTCTAATATTTCTATCTTTCTTTAGTTCTGATGGGAGGACATATTGACCTCGAATGATAACTTTGTTTTTCTCCACAGATGCTACCAGATATGTTGACCCTTTCCAATACTTTTGGTTTTATTTTAAGATTTCCAGCGTCCATAGGGTTTTGCTTCTGTACAGTAGGAGGTAGTTAATTCACTGGTTGGATACCAAACAGTAAGACAAGAAATATGCTGGTGTTTAGTCATGTCAAAACTTGAACATAGCTGAGAGACAAGTTGCTGAAGCTTTTCAACTCGTACTCAGAAGACAAATGCAAGAATGTTCTGATTGTTGACACTTGGCAAGATATACCATAGGAGATTGCTTCATAATGTATAGTTGATTAGCCAACGCATTGCCACGGAAAAAACCATGGTCAAATATAAGTTTCCTATGATTTGGGAAATTCTGAAAAGGTCTGAAGCTTGAGCGTATTCTTTTTGTTTGCTGAGAATAATTCCTGCACATGTTGCTTCCAACAAGCATAAATAATGATCTTGATGGATTACCGTAAGATAATTGTTAGAGGAGCTGTTAGCATGCTCAGGATTGTTCAGCAAGTATTGCCCAAGCATGGTTCCCTGATTCCTGTTTGAAGGAACATACGTTAATATGCAAAGACTAATTCTTTGGAGTATGGATCCTCAAATCTCAGCAGCCTTCCATTTATGTAAGTGTATGATGAACAAGTCGATTTTAATCTGCCATTCTTGTGAAATTATGTCTATTGTGTCGGATTTCCCCTCTGATGAAAATAATGTCAATTCTCCAGGTAAGACATCACTAAAGTTGGACATCTTGCTGCCTCATTAGGTACACTTGTTCACACATTTTTAAATTTTAACATCTTTTGCTCATAAATGCACTGGAAATGGAAGCTGAAAGTAGGAAATGAGGAAACTGAATGTGGCTTGAACAAAGTGCTGGGTGAGTTGAGGGAATCTTAGCCTATTTCTAAAAGTCTACTTTTTCTATATTTAACATATAGTGTTTAACAGTTAAAATTTAAAATGGTAAAGAGGCTTTAATGAGACAGGAGGTGAGTTATTCACCTCAAAATTCCCAGCCTTTTTAGCCACAAAACTCATATGGCTAACCTGAAACTGGACTGGGCCAGTGGTAGCTTGCAGTTTTTTTAAATTATGGGCTTCAGCATTAGCAATGTAGTTGAATGTCAATGAAAGATGGTTAGGATGTTAGTTGTTGGAGCTGGTCATTGCTTGGAGGTCAAACATATCATTTGCCACATATTCGTCCAAGCCTGAATCTTGTCCTGATTTTCCTGCATGTGTACAAGCTGCTTCACTATATGAGGAGTTGGAAATGGTACTGAACATTGTGAAATCATCAGCAAAGATCCATAATTCTGGCCTGGTGATGGAGGAAAGCACATTGATTAGATTAGATTACAGTGTGGAAACAGGCCCTTCGGCCCAACCAGTCCACACCGACCCTCCGAAGAGTAACCCACCCAGACCCATTTCCCTCTAATTAATGCACCTAGTACTATGGGCAATTTAGCACAGCCAATTCACCTGGCCTGCACATCCTTGGACTGTGAGAAGAATCCGGAGGAAACCCACACAGACATGGGGAGAATGTGCAAACTCCACACAGACAGTCACCCAAGGCTGGAATCGAACTTGGCACCCTGTTGCTGTGAGGCAGTAGTGCTAACCACTGAGCCACCATGCCACCCAGCTGATGGTCTAGCTGAATTGAGAGCCACCTACAAATGATATTGTAGGGTTGAGCTGGTACACCCTAAACAACCACAAAATGAATGATTTCCATTGATTTCAAATTTGTTACATTGTTAATGTTGTGCCTTTGTTTTCCATTGTACTTGTACACCCAGTTGAAGCTACAATGGGATCACACTGGAATGGCTATGGACTTTTGAGGCCTTTGTTTACCTTGGAATGTTTGTGGTTGCTTCACTTAAATCTGCATTAATCACATACTTTTACTATTGGTCTTTTATCTGAGTTAACAATTTCAACCACAATTGCTTACTCTGAGCAAAATCTCCATTTTAGTGGTACTTCACAAAGCTTCCTGAGTGCGCTTCTGTCTTATTAAGCAAGGAGAAATGGATTTAGAAGCAGAGTTACTGTATGTAACCTCAGTCAATAGGTGAAGAAAAATATGGCACCAATACGAATGAACTGCACAATTGTATTAATAGAAATTGAGCTTCAGCAAAAGGAAATGGGTTATTTTCACAAGGGTCAAAGTTGGATAAATTTTATATATAAGAGTCATTAGCTCCCGAAGCTGACTGTCAGGACTTCAGCTGGTGTGCAAGCATGTCAGTGTTTCATGACAACATTCAGTACCCATCATTGAAATTGAACTTGTCAGTACCAGCCAATCAAATCAACTGGAAGGTGCCATTGAAAGTTGTCAGAACAAATCAATCAGCCATCACTTTCTTCGGCTCTTTTTGGTCTTGAACTTGAAAGGAAATATGGTGAACTAGTGGTTTTGAAAATTATTTTGCGGATGTGGTTGTTTAGTGTTTATGCACAAATAAAATAGCTTAGGAGAACTTATTGGCACTCATCAAAAGATTTAATTTCTTCAAAGCTACTATTAGCTTTGAAGCTACTATTTGAGATAAGAAAGATATAGTTTGTACAAATTCATCAGCTAGTTTTGTTTTTTCTCATCTTGTTTCTGCACTTCTGGATTCTGATATATTTGGTAACAAAGAAAGAATGTGGTATTGATGAGTTCTAGTCAATTAAAAAAAACTGTAATGGCTAATACCACGGTTTGGATCTCATTTGTATTGTTCTCATGCAGAGAGTGTTAGCTTAATGTGTCAGAATCACTAAAGGAAAGTTGCAGCACCTTGATTAAGTTTTCCAACTCTGGAAGCTGCTTCCACAGTGTTTATATCCAGATGTAGGAGGTTTTTTTTCACCATGTGAAAACAGGGAAGGGAATATACATTGTTAGTATTACAGCAGTTAAAAATTGATTTTATGGATATAAATGTTTCGACAAAAATGAGGAATGATGTAAGTGTGTATTTGATTACTATGCTGACTGAAGACAGACCTTCATGTGCGCTATGAACATAAAATTCATGCACATGTTCCATGCAAAGTGCATTTTCACCCACTTGAGGTTTTTCTTTGAAGCAATGTTTAATCATTTCCTTTTCCAGTACAAGCAAATAAATCTTATTGACAAGTTGAGAGGACATCAAATATTAATGATAACATTGGACAGAAGTTCCAAAACATTCATAAGGCATTCCTTTGCTATTTGAATGGAAGTGGTAACCCAGTTAGTTTAAATAGGTCAGCTCATTGATAAGAAGCAGATAGAAGAAAGCATTGTGAGTATTTTGAGCTTTCATTTGCTGTTACCGGTATATTGTTCATAGTTGGTTTTGTGTTTTAAGGTTTCTTTAATATATAATGTTCAAAATACATAGCAGTTTTACAAGCTCTAAAAGAGATAAAGGCCTATCTATTAGTGCTTTTTCTCAGAAAGCTTTAGAATCAATAATTGTTCTGTCAGAAAACAATTCAAAATTCTGAAACATTCTTAATGAAATTTGTGAAGTCATAGAGTCATCGAGACGTACAGAACGGAAACAGACCCTTCGATCCAACTCATTCATGCCGACCAGATTTCCCAACCCAATCTAGACCCGCCTGCCAGCACCCGGCCCATATCCCTCCAAACCCTTCCTATTCATATACCCATCCAAATGCCTCTTAAATGTTGCAATTGAACCAGCCTCCTCCACTTCCTCTGGCAGCTCATTCTCTCTGCGTGAAAAAGTTGCCCCTTAGGTCTCTTTTATATCTTTCCCTTCTCACCCTAAACCTATGTCCTCCAGTTCTAGACTCCCCCACCCCAGGGAAGAGACTTTGTATGTTTATCCTATCTAAGCCCCTCGTGATTTTATAAACCTCTATAAGGTCACCCCTTAGCCTCCAACGCTCCAGGGAAAACAGTGCCAGCCTATTCAACCTCTCCCTATAGGTTAGATCCTCTAACCCTGGCATCCTTGTAAATCTTTTCTGAACCCTTTCAAGTTTCACAACATCTTTCCGATAGGAAGGAGACCAAAATTGCACACGATGTTCCAAAAGTGGCCTAACCAATGTCCTGTACTGCTGCAACATGATCTCACAACTCCTGAACTCAATAGTCTGACCAGTAAAGGAAAACTTACCAAACGCCTTCTTCACTATCCTATCTACCTGCAACCCTATTTTCACGGAGCTATGAACCTGCACTCCAAGGTCTCTTTGTTCAGCAACACTCCCCAGGACCTTACCATTCAGTGTATAAGTCCCGCTAAGATTTGCTTTTCTAAAATGCAGCACCTCGCATTTATCTAAATTAAACTCCATCTGCCACTCCTCAGCCCATTGGCCCATCTGATCAAGATTCTGTTGTAATCTGAGGTAACTTTCTTCGCTGTCCACTACATCTCCAATTTTGGTGTCATCTTGAAACTTACTACGTATACCTCTTGTACTTGTCCTTTAGGAGAGAAAATGTGCCGTTTGGTATGGCCTTCATGTGATTCCAAACTGACAAATGTACCTGCATTCTTAAATGTTCTAGCAACTTAGTTTGGGTAACAAATGTTGGCTTTGCCAGCAACACCATATCCCATGGAAGAATGAATAAATATAAAGAAATTAAACATTTAAAGTGCCAAGGAGATGATATTGTTATTGTTTAAATTTTAAAAATATTAATCTCATCACTTATTTCGTCATCACTGACATGGTCATGAACAGCTTACATGTAACTGAGTATTTTGCTAAGCTGTATCAGAGGACAATCAAGAGTCACAACAAAAATAGAAATTGCTGGAGAAATTCAGCAAATCTGGCAGTAACTGCGAAGAGAAAGCTTTCAGGTCCGGTGACCCTTCCTCAGAATTCTAAGACCTGCTGAGTTTCTCCAGCTATTTGTTTTTGTTTCAGATTTCCAGCATTCACAATTCTGTGTTTGTTGTTTGCAATTATGAGTCAACTGGTTTTCATTTCCTGATTTTTACAAATGAATTCAAATTCAACTGATTTGAAATTCTCAATTTTGGTGAAGTTCAAAGTCATACTCACTGGATTGACCGTCCAAGTTTCAGCTGACAACTAGATGATGATTTGAATAGTATAACTACTACAATAACACCATACCCCTTTGTAATAAATTACATTTTCAAAGGGGCCAATGCTCATCAAGCTAATGCTGGCAAATCAGCACGTATTATAAAAGATAAAATTAATAAACAGAGCCTCAAAGTGCATTTCGTTACAATTTGTAACAAACATAAGCAAAATGGGTAACACAAACTGGTTTTCAATTGGAGGATGATATGGTAATCAGACGCAGTTAGTCTGGTCATTTATCATGCAAACTTTTCCAAAGGAAACACAATGAAGTAATCACGAGATTAGTTCAAGAAAAGTCCTGCATGATTTTACAAACAAACTGCCTTGTTTGACAATACACCTTCCCAATACAACTGTCTCAATCACATAACCAAGCAACCTCTTCCAGTTGTTGATCGCCAAGTTTATTAAGAAATGTTGATAACTAACCCAAACTAGGTGCTATAACCTCAAGTCTGTGAACTTTATCTGTTGCCATCAAGTATCCAAAACCCTTTGTTTGGGTTCACTTAATTTTTTTTGCCTCCCATATCTCATTTGAGTTGAAACCAAAATTGCTGGAAAAGCTCAGCAAGTCTGGAGAGAAGTCAGAGTTAACATTTTGAGTTGAGTGACCATTCTTCAGAGGAGAGCTTTTCCAGCAATTTTTATTTTTATCTCTGATTTACAGCATCCACAGTTCTTTCGGTTTTTATTTAGTATGTGTTTTTAATCTTGTGTTTCTAAGTGCTACCTCTCCTATTCGAAAAAGTTCAAAATAATTAAACTTTTCAACTCAAATGTCGCAGCTTCATTGAACATATTTTTCATCATATTCATCTGCTCTGAACTGATACATTGTCAGTTCAATACGCAGGCTGTAGTATTGTGATATGACTTTCTGGACACACAATCCTTTTAAACAGTCCATCCTGATTCTCAGAAACTTTGCCCGGTTGTGTTGTTAATACATCAGGCTCTCAAGCCCTTTTCCCTCACATCTATTCACTAAGCCCATATGTCACCAATACAGACACATGCCCCCAATCCACACCATTGCCCTTACATTCACCAGAGGCAGACATCATGAACTATGGTCAAACAAAATTAAATAAAAATATAAACAGCTACAGCAGCTTTCACTAGAATATAGTCATGTCCTTTAGGGAAGGAGACCTGTCTGCCTTATCAGCTCTGGTTAACATGAAATGCCAGACCACAGCAAAGTGGTTGATTCTTAACTGCCTCTGACAGTCTAGCAAACCGTTTAATTCAAGGACAATAAAATGGATGACAACACACGTACTGAATGAATAAAGAAACAAATACTTCCATTCACGAAAGCCCATCCAATATTAAAAAATCTCAAATATTTAATCACTCATAAAACAAAATGGGACGGCATGGTGGCTCAGTGGTTAGCACTGCTGCTTCACAGTACCAGTCTCGGGCGATTGTCTGTGTGGAGTTTGTACGTTCTCTCAGTGTCTGCGTGGGTTTTCTCCAGGTGCTCCGGTTTCCACCCACAATCCAAAAATGTGAAGGTTAGGTGAATGGGCCATGCTAAATTGCCTGTAGTATTAGGTGCATTAGTCAGAGGGAAATGGGTCTGGGTGGGTTACTCTTTGGAGGGTCGGTGTGGACTGGTTGGGCTGAAGGGCCTGTTTCCACACTGTAGGGAATCTAATCTAATTTACTCAGAACTTCCAATCATAGAGTCATAGAGTCATAGAGATGTACAGCATGGAAACAGACCCTTCGGTCCAACCTGTCCATGACGACCAGATATCCCAACCCAATCTAGTCCCACCTGCTAGCACGCTGCCCATATCCCTCTAAACCCTTCCTATTCATATACCCATCCAAATGCCTCTTAAATGTTGCAATTGTGCCAGCCTTCACCACTTCCTCTGGCAGCTCATTCCATACACGTACCACCCTCTGTGTGAAAAAGTTGCCCCTTAGGTCTCTTTTATATCTTTCCCCTCTCACCCTAAACCTATGCCCTCTAGTTCTGGACTTTTTGTCTATTTATCCTATCCATGCCCCTCATAATTTTGTAAACCTCTATAAGGTCACCCCTCAGCCTCCGACACTCCAGGGAAAACAGCCCCAGCCTGTTCAGCCTCTCCCTGTAGCTCAGATCCTCCAACCCTGGCAACATCCTTGTATATCTTCACTGAACCCTTTCAAGTTTCACAACATCATTCCGATACGAAGGAGACCAGAATTGCACTGCAGTATTCCAACAGTGGCCTCACCAATGTCCTGTACAGCCGCAACATGACCTCCCAACTCCTGTACTCAATGCTCTAACCAATAATGATCCTTCACTATCCTATCTACCTACAACTCCACTTTCAAGGAGCTATGAACCTGCACTCCAAGGTCTCTTTGTTCAGCAACACTCCCTCGGACCTTACCATAAAGTGTATAAGTCCTGCTAACATTTGCTTTCCCAAAATGCAGCATCTCGCATTTATCTAAATTAAACTCCATCTGCCACTTCTCAGCCCATTGGCTCATCTAGTCCAGATCCTGTTTTAATCTGAGGTAACCCTCTTCGCTGTCCACTACACCTCCAATTTTGGTGTCATCTGCAAACTTACTAACTGTACCTCTTATGCTCGCATCCAAATCATTTATGTAAATGACAAAACATAGAGGACCCAGCACCGACCCTTGTGGCACTCCACTGGTCACAGGCCTCCACTCTGAAAAACAACCCTCCACCACCCTCTGTCTTCTACCTTTGAGCCAGTTCTGTATCCAAATGGCTAGTTCTCCCTTTATCCCGTGAGATCTAACCTTGCTAACCAATCTCCCATGGGGAACCTTGTTGAACGCTTACTGAAGTCCATGTAGATCACCTCCACCGTCTGCCCTCAGCAACCCTCTTTGTTACTTCTTCAAAAAACTCAATCAAGTTTGTGAGACATGAATTCCCATGCAAAAAGCCATGTTGACTATCCCTAATCAGTCCTTGCCTTTCCAAATACATGTACATCCTGTCCCTCAGGATTCCGTCCAACAACTTGCCCACCACTGAGGTCAGGTTCACTGGTCTATTGTTTCCTGGACGGTCCCTACCACCCCTCTTAAAGAGTGGCACCTCCAGTCTTCCGGCACGTCTCCTGTGACTATTGATGATACAAATATCTCAGCAAGAGGCCCAGCAATCATTTCTCTAGCTTCCCACAGAGTTCTAGGGTACACCTGATCAGGTCCTGGGGATTTATCCACTTTTATGCTTTTCCAAATGTTCCTGATCTTTACATTGTTTACACTAATTGCCTCCTTGTCATGTCAGTTTAACAAATGTAATCGGACATTAACTTAAAACTATAATCTGTTCTTGGCTTTTCAGAAATACATTCCTAAACTATCAATTGAAATGATAACTTTGGAGCTGAAACATTCACACACTGAACTATAAGTATGTAAGCACATGTTCTGTGAGATTTATGGGCACCCTTTCTTTGATGGGTGGGAGCCTATCATGGTTCCTTACTGCAAAAGTTATATTTCCTCTAATATAACACAAACATTTTAGTTATGCAACATACTTTTGGATAAGGTTACATCACTCTGACCTCCTTATTGAGGTATGAAATTCCTTGTGAAACCTCCACACTATCAGAGCATAGTATGCAGCTTTATGGTGATTGATGTGAGGGCTGAGATGAAATTGTATTCCCTTTCAGATAATCTCCATAGAATATGTGCTCATGCAATATGGACATCACCATGGCAGGAGTCCTTATGTTTCAAATGTAAAGACAACATCGAAGGACGGACAAATTTCAGTGTTGTCAGCACACCGAGCAAAAACACCAGTCTCCAACAATTGCTACACAGTCTCTACTGGGAGGAGCAGCAGGTAGACATTTCTCAAGAAGATAGAGAAGAATGCTGAGACCCCTCATTTCACACCTCACTGTCATTTCCTACATCTTTCGGAGGTTGCAGACACCGATAAAGGATGTCCTGGGTCATCATGACTGAATTGTGTCATCTGCTGGAGTTGGCATTGTGCTAAGAAAGACTGGGTGGCACCCTAACTTGGCATTTGTGAACAGTTTACCTCCTGAAAATTTTTGTTCCAGTGGCTTGTTTCAAAAGGAACAGAGTCTCCCAATACTCTACATATAATTGCATCCAAGGTGTCACCAATGGCATTTTCTCCAGCTCCTTTTTGTGCTTAGCCTTACTCCATGACAAGGCAGAGTCAAGCAGCCTCAGCAGTGGGATTCTCCACTGTCACTGGCTTCTTCCAGGTGTAGGGTGCTATAGGCAGCCATCACATTGCTTTAGGGTGCCCTATCATCAACCTGCAGAGTTCACCAATAGAAAAGACTTCCACTCCACAGAAGCTCATATTACGTGTGACCATCGTTGCAAAGTTTGGAGGTCTGTGCTAGACGAAATCCCAAATCATTGTGACATGCTATGCGCTTCACAATTGGAGCTGATAAGATGGGGAAGGGGATGTCTTGGATGCAAAGGAATGGGGATCAACAGCAATCTATGGAGGCTGAGAATAGGGCTTAGGGCCAGGTCATCAGATGGGAGAGACATCCAAGAGATCATGACAGAGCAATACACTGTTGAGTGCAATAGGTCAGAAGAAACTAAATTGAAACTCACTCCAAGGGTGAAGGAGTTGGCTATGGATTTCCTTTCATTGTGTAACTTTCTGTTGGTTACAAGGCACGCAGTCCCTGCTTAGTGCAAAATAAATTAAGGCCTTGTTATAGTTGCAGTCCTTGACGTTTTCTGTTGCTGAACAAAGGTTTTGTTCTCAATTTGATCACATGCTTGATAGTTTCAAGTCTCTACACATGGCATGTGCTTTTGACTGTTTGGGATAAAATATTTGTCAGTGAGACAGTGCACCAACATCAAATAGTGCTCATACTAGATTCAGTCTGTACATGATATCTGAGTGCATTATAGTGAAGTCTCTCATGGTAGGCATTAGATTGAGAGAAATCCTGAGGCAACTCTTTTCAACCCGTCCATCATCACTTAACTTTCAATATTTCAGAGTGAACTTGGACTGCTAAAGTTGCACTGAAATGTTTGAGCGTTCTCGACAGCAGTTAATATGAGAGAGGCAGTGCATTGTACAGCATCCCCTACTGATCGATGAGAGAGTGAATATATGAGTTGTCCATTGTACACCTCCCAGCCCTCAAGGGCACTATTTTCGCTTGAAAATCTGACTGATAAAATGAAACTTTGCCTCCAGAGGTATCTGCTATCATCAGTTATTCCATTCTGTCACTCATAAAATCGGTGTAAATGTGGAATAATTTGTGCCAGACAAGCTGTAGCACAATCCCAGCACATTGCATTTGGCCTCAGTGTTCTCCACATCAAAGTGCAATTCCTCGGATACAGTCAGCAACATCATGGTTCAAGGATCCCTGATGTCTGAAGCTATCTCTAGTCAAGGAGTGAGTTGTTTGTGTGAGACGAGCAATACTTGGGGAATTTCATCTTGAGGATGCCTGAAGAGATTGGTCATCTCTCACGTGGCTGAGACTTAACAAGAGTTGACAGTGACAAAGGCTTTAAGAGTGGAAATGAGTTTTGTATCCAAATGGCTAGTTCTCACTGTATTCCATGAGATCTCACCTTGCTAATCAGTCTCCCATTGGGAACATTGTCGAATGCCTTACTGAAGTCCATATCGATCACATCTACTGCTCTGCCCTCATCAATCTTCTTTGTTACTTCTTCAAAAAACTCAATTAAGTTTTGTGAGACATGATTTCCCACGCACAAAGCCATGTTGACGATCCCGAATCAGTCCTTGCCTTTCCAAATACATGTACATCCTGGCCCTCAGGATTCCCTCCAACAACTTGCCCACCACCGAGGTCAGGCTCACCGGTCTATTGTTCCCGGGCTTTTCTTTACCACCCTTCTTAAACAGTGGCACCACGTTTGCCAACCTCCAGTCTTCCGGCACCTCACCAGTGACTATCGATGATACAAATATCTCAGCAAGAGGCCCAGCAACCACTTCTCTAGCTTCCCACAGAGTTCTCGGGTACACCTGATCAGACCCTGGGGATTTAACCACCTTTAACCATTTCAAGACATCCAGCACTTCCTCCTCTGTAATCTGGACATTTTGCAAGATGTCACCATCTATTTCCCTACAGTCTATATCTTCCATATTCTTTTCCACAGTAAATACTGATGCAAAATATTCATTTAGTATCATCCCATTTTCTCTGGCTCCACACAAAGGCCGCCTTGCTGATCTTTGAGGGGCCCTATTCCCTCCCTAGTTACCCTTTTGTCCTTAATATATTTGTAAAAACCCTTTGGATTCTCCTTAATTCTATTTGCCAAAGCTATTTCATGTCCCCGTTTTGCCCTCCTGATTTCCCTCTTCAGTATACTCCTACTTTCTTTAAACTCTTCTAAGGATTCACTCAATCTATCCTGTCTATACCTGACATATGCTTCCTTCTTTTTCTTAACCAAACCCTCAAGTTCTTTAGTCATCCAGCATTCCCTATACCTACCAGCCTTCCCTTTCACCCTGACAGGAATATACTTTCTCTGGATTCTTGTTATCTCATTTCCGAAGGCTTCCCATTTTCCAGCGTCCCTTTACCTGCGAACATCTGCCTCCAATCAGCTTTCGAAAGTTCTTGCCTAATACCGTTAAACTTGGCCTTTCTCCAATGTAGAACTTCAACTTTTAGATCTGGTCTATCCTTTTCCATCACTATTTTAAATCGAATAGAATTATGGTCGCTGGCCCCAAAGTGCTCCCCCACTGCCCTGCCTTATTTCCCAAGAGTAGGTCAAGTTTTGCACCTTCTCTGGCAGGTACATCCACATACTGAATCAGAAACTTGTCTTGTACACACTTAAGAAATTCCTCTCCATCTAAACCTTTAACACTATGGCAGTCCCAGTCGATGTTTGGAAAGTTAAAATCCCCTACCATAACTACCCCATTATTCTTACAGATAACTGAGATGTCCTGACAAGTGTGTTTCTCAATTTCCCTCTGATTATTGAGGGGTCTATAATACAATCCCAATAAGGTGATCATCCCTTGCTTATTTCTCAGTTCCACCCAAATAACTTCCTTGGATGTATTTCCAGGAATATCCTCCCTCAGCACACCTGTAATGCTATCCCTTATCAAAAATACCACTCCCCCTTCTCTTTTGCCTCCCTTTCTATCCTTCCTGTAGCATTTGTATCCTGGAACATTAAGCTGCCAATCCTGCCCATCCGTGAGCCATGTTTCCATAATTGCTATGATATTCTAGTCCCATGTTCCTAACCATGCCTTGAGTTCATCTGCCTTCCCTGTTCGGCCCCTTGCATTGAAATAAATGCACTTGAATTTATTAGTACTACCTTGTTCCTGCTGCCCTGACTGTTTGACTAACTTCTGTTTTCAGCTGTACCCGTCTCAGATCGATCTCTTTCCTCACTATGTCCCTGGGTACCATACCCCATCTTACTTGTTTAAATCCTCCCAAGCAGTTCTAGCAAATTTCCCTGCCAGTATATTAGTCCCCTTCCAATTTAGGTGCAATCCGTCCTTCTTGTGCAGGTGACTTCTACCCCAAAAGAGCTTTCAATGATCCAAAAATATGAATCCTTCTCCCATACACCAGCTCCTCAGCCATGCATTCATCTGCTTTACATTTTGTTTTCAAATATAGCAGTTTTCATTTCAAATCCAAACATGAAGGAAATAACGCTATGTTTTCTGCTTGCAGCAATCACTGTTTATGTTCACTCTCCGATTTGTAAGATTCAAAACCTTACTGCTACCCCAACATCTTTTGATTGAGAAAGCCAGTTCAACCCCTTGAAATGTGCACAAAGAACTGCCTAAGAGTATTGTATGTTAACTTTTCTCTCTTAACCTGGGGCATTAATTCATTTCTATATGGTAATTGCCTTGGAGGGTGTTTTTGTGCTTAACTCTTCCCATTGTGTAAATCCTAAAATTAAATGTGATTTATGGAGAAAATACTGCAACTTGAAAACCATTTCAAACAGGCTCAGAGTTGCCCATCTCTTGGATTTCTGCCTGGTCCATGATAGTTAAATGGCTCTAAACTAATAATGAACAACTTCTGTGATTCTCATTGTGATTAATTATCCCTCCTCCAGTTCACCAGATCCAAGTCATTCTTTTCCATATCTTTGCAGGAATGTTGACAGTATTATCTTTTAGCACTTCTACTACATTCTCCTGCTCCATGAGACAAGACATTCTTGATTCTGAGTTTTTTCCCTCTGAGTCAGAGTATCTCCAGCAATCTTTTCTCTATCCAGCTAGCACTCTCATCTGTCGTGACCGTAAACAATAATTTTTTGCTTGTTCCTTCTGAAAGGACATAACTGCCTGGATTTCATACGATGGTATTTTAATTTTAGTGCTCATAAACAGTTTTAAAATGCTCTTATGGGATGCAGTATTTTCCATTTTTTTAAGGCTTGATGCAGTATTAATGGGTTTATTTGAAATCACAAGCTTTCAGAGTGCTGCTCCTTCATTAGGTAAAGTCAGGCATGTGACTTCTGACTTTGTCCACCCCAGTCTGATCCTACATTTCCACATCTGTATTAATGGAGTAGCAAATGATTGAACTGCAATATAACTTGATTTTAGAAATTATTTAAAAAGATACTGGATGCACTGAATTATAAGAATTCTTGTGGAAGAATGCTGTTGGGCATTGTTTATGTTTAACAACCAAAGGATTGTTACCACTTCTTTCTTGAATACATTATGGCTAAATTGGCACTTTTGTGGTCAGCTTGCATACTTCTTGATAAATCAGCCAGAAATAGCTTTATAAAACTTATTCAATTAATTTATCTCATAAAATATTCCCAGATAAACCAAGAAGCATTATTGTGCATGAAGCTTTTGGATGCTGTATAATGAAACAGGCCACTTGGCCCATCGATTCTGCTCCATCATTCAGTGAGAGATCATGACTGATTGGATGATCCTTAGCTCTACCTTTCCCATCCTACCTATAATCTTTGATTCCCTTCCTGATTAAAATCTATCTATCTCAGCCTGGAACGTATGGAGAAGGAGATGATTGCTATTGAGTTTAACTTTAGGACATACTGCAGTGGAGTTAAGGGGTACAGCTGCAAAGCTCTCTGATGCAGAACCCAAGTTGTTTATAATTATGTCAGTCAATCTGGATGGTGTTTGCCATAGTTGACCTCATATAATCCCTTTGTTCCTGAATGTGATATCTACTTGGAATACTGTATAATGAAGGAAGGTAATTTGAAGGGCACTATTGACATTTAAAATCAAAATGAGATAAAATTTCCTTTTAGTCTGTATTTTCCAACCTATAGCTAATGGTAATATTTAGGATAATATTGAGGAGTATTTTTATCTTGAACTATAACAAAACACTTTGCTCAACTTTCAAAACAAGAATTCTGCCAAAGTGCATAACTAGTTGCAGACTTGGTACCATGCAGTACAATAAATTTGTGCCTTTTTTCACTGAATAAAGAGTTTAAAACTTAGTGGATACATACAGGGAAATCTTTTCATGTGTCAAGTGAATCATTGAAGCATATCACTTGAAACTTTGCTGCACCAATCAATATTTTGACCATTGCCCTGCTAGACCTCAATGCTATCTTCTTCACAGTGAGGTCACAGGTTAATGGTACATTCGATACTGTTTTGATTGGCTAGCTCAGGATGAACAATTTGAAATGTTGAGTGTGGAAAATGATTTTAGACATTTACTATTTTAAACAATATAAACTTAATATTGATACACTCAAATACTTTTAATTATCCAGCACATTTTGTAGGAGGAACAATAATACTGTAACTGCTATGGAATAAGGTGCAATACATCATAGTTTATGGTAAACTCATTTAAATGGCACTAATTAACTCTCAGAATGTTAAAACCCAAACTTAGCAATTATGATTATCTCTTCATCTATTTTATTTTGTTTTAACCATCGCAACATTGTGAAAACTTTGAACCTTCAAATAAATTTCTTATCAGATAAAGAAATTCAGAAGATGGTCATTAGCCATCATTTTAAATTCAATATAACAGAATAACATATGAAGAACTAATGAATGTTATAATCTATTTATAGCCAATTGTTATTTTAATAATATGGAGAAAATTTTCAAAATTAAAAAGGTGAACAGAGTTAATCATAATTTCTGTAAATTTGTGTTGTAAAAATGGTAAGAAACAACACAATACCATAAACAAAAGCAGAAATTGCTGGAAAAACTCAGCATCTGTGGAAAGAAAGCAGAGTCCAGTGATCCTTCTTCAGCTTATCATGTCTGATTTTGTGTCACAACTGTCAATATTTTATCATTCAGGCTTGGGCTGCAAAGTCGCAGGTTACATTCATAGCACACAATTCCCTGTCAATGATTATCTCCAGCACAAGAGAATCAAACTTGACTTTCTCCAGTCATACTTAATGTACTAGACAGGTGAGTCTCTTTGGGAAGTTGCCAATCTTTTGTCAGGTAATGATAGCACTTAGTGAAGCAGTACTTTGAAAACCAGCCCCTTACCTGTATTGCTTTCTAAATGGTTAACTGGAGAAGCTCTTCCAGCTTTGCTCTCACCTTGGTGATGTTACTGAGTTTCTGACTGGTCAGGAAACAAGTGCACTATACATTAAATCACTCATTAAATGGTTTCAAATGGGTTTCAGTAATTTACAGTTGGTTTGTAAATACCATATTTACTCACCCAACAGAAGAGAGTTTCCTTCTTGACTTCAGTCCTGTCCAAGTGAAACGTAGAGGTGAATGGGAGATGTCAGGATCCTGACCTTTAGTTTCCAGTGCAGTTGTCTCCTTGTCTTCAACCAAAGTCACCTGTGCTTCCTTTGAAACCCAGCTAAGTTTCAGAAGTAGATATTTAAGAATTTAGTATGATGGCTGTTTTTTTTGACATTGTATTGAAAAATTCATTTCTTCCTGTGGAAGCTGTGAACTGTTTATTCAGATATTTTGTGTAATAAGTCAAATGGTATGAAGCATTAATACAATTTGTTGTCCCATCTTCCTTCCAATATTGTATTTCTCTGAGCTATATATTTTTCTGTTATAATTAATGGATCATGCTCTCTAGTTAACTAGACTTTAGCAGAAAAAAAGACACTCAGAATTGTTGGGAGCGTGAAGTCCATTTATATGAGTTACCTTTGACACTGAGCCATGGTGAATAGCAGAAAAAAAACTGATAAAGTATGACAGTCCTGCAGGAAGGTTAATAGAGTTCAGCCAAAATCATAATGGGGCAGATGAAGAGTATCAAAGAGCATTTCTTCAGTTTTACTCACACTTAGCTGGATTCAGGATGGAATAACAACAGGAGTGCTTAGTCCACTTAGTCACAGCTTTGGAGTCAATTATGTAGAGTGATGTTCAGAGATACTGATCTTAGAGTGAGGATCTCAATAAATTGCTTAAATTCTGGGGTTTTTGTTTTGCAATTTATGTTGTCTTTTAGACTCCTTCAGATTTGCAACAAACTTCCAGCTTTATTCTCCTACATTTTACTTTGGTTGGAATGCAAAGCAAAGGGATCATAATGTTCAGTGAAACAAATTAGTTCTCTTTCATGCATGTTTATAGCTAGATTTGGAATTCAGAATCTACCAGATGACAGCAGAAATTGAAGAACAAGTGTTTCCTTTTAGGGTTCTTCTTCTCTCAAGCAGAAATTTAAAGGCCTTTACAAGTTGTGTTGTGCTGTTGGCATGACAACATCATCAAAAAGAGAATTGATGACTACAGTGTAGAGACATGCTTTTTTGAGAAATGCTAGGCACAATATGAGGTACTCTGTAATATGATGTGTGAACTATCCCATTTCTACCTTTGTCTTTGGGTACCTGCTGTGATAAATGCAGATAGTCTACATCGAAAAATAGCCTGAATATTCAAGAGTTATCCCATTTGTGATAAACTGGTATATATAGTAAGCAACTTAGGGACTCAAACCAGCAGCTATCTGGTTTGAGCCTAAGTGTTTGCAGCATTTGCTAATAAGGCTACCTGGTACCAATAATTTGAAGAATTTTGGAAGATTCCTTCTCTGAAGAAAGTCCTGTAAATACCTGACTTGTGGACATTGCTTTTTTTGTTTCATTTGATTTATTACTGTCACATGTCCCGAGATATGGTGAAAAATGTTTTTGTACGTGCTTTACAGGCAGATCACACTGTGCAAGTGCATCAGGGCAACAGAACAGAGTACAGGATACAGTGTTACAGCTGCTGAGAAGTTGCACCGAGAGATCAACATTCCCATTTAAGAAGGCCATTCAAAAACCTGATAACAGCAGGGAAAAAGCTGTTCTTGACTTTGTTCGTACGTCTGCAAACTTTTATATCTGCTGCCCAACAGAACAGGGTGAAAGAGAGCAAAAACAGGGTGGGAGGGGTCTTTGATTATGTTCAGAGGAAAGGTTGCCGGACCTGAAAGGTTAACTCTCATTTCTGGTCTCAGATGCTGTGAGACCCACTGAGCATTTCCAGCAGTTTTTGTTTTTGTCTTTGATTATGTTTGTTGCTTTCCTGATGGAGCAGCAAGTATAGATGGAGTCAATGGGTGGAAGGCTGGTTTGCGAGAGGAATGGGTTGTGTTCACAATCCTCAGTAGTTTATTTTGGACTTGGGAAGAGCTGTTTTAATAAAATCCTGTTGTTATACATAAAGGTTGTTTTTCACAGTAGTATTACTGATTTTAACTCAAAATATGATTACAGAATAATACCTTTCTATATAACCAATAATATGCTGTTGTGATAACTGGAGCTGTTAAACGGTTAATGTCTTCAGTTGAATTGAAACTGATAATTTCCAAGTGAGTAACAGTAATGGCAAAGTTAGCAGTGATTTTTCAGATTTATGTGTTGGAGCGTTTTAATTTAATTTGAAATTCGATTTGTGCCTTTCATTTATGTTTGATTTGCAAAAAAAGGCATGATGCGATTTCGCAATCATTCCAACAGGCGCCATCTCAATTCAAGTGGCAGAAGTAAATAGGTGCGATGCTATACTGCAGAAATTCTCCTAATCTAAACACTGATTTTGGTGTGTAAAAAGAAAGGTTGAACTTTATTTTCCTTAAAATAGAATACTCAAATTCATCAAATTCAAATACATGTAAAAATCACATTTTTTTCTCTGCTGTGGAAAATTCACCAGGTTGGATAGGATGCATCCTAGGGATCTTAGCCAAAAGTTGCCAAAAATATTTCAGTCCTCTTTAGGTTTGCAAGAGGTGTCAGAAGGTTGGAGGATTGCAGATATTAAACCATGCTTTAGAAAAGGTGAATTGAAAAGTATGGATGAATAAGTTACAGCCAACATGGATTTGATTGTATTTTACCAGCTTCGTTTAATACTTTGATGAATTATTAGAAAGAATTGATGAACATGTTGGAGTTGATGTTGCACACACAGACTTTCAAAAACAGTTGATGAAGTTGCTACAATCTCATCATGAGATTGCACATTTTGAAACTTTCATTGTTGCAAATGACTAAATTGAGGAACCATTATTTCCTTTCTGTAGGGAAATTATACTTTAAACCACAGAAAGTAATTTTATTTAGTTGTACTGACCATCTATCACAGTCTTCACACAATTAGTCTGTCCACAATTGCTCCCGATTTCTAATTGTTTCCTATGGCTCTGCTTCACCAATAGCAACTTTGTTTGATTACTCCCAGTACTTCTCTTAGTTTTGGAGAGTCTCTTAAATACATCATCAGCAGTAAAGTCTTCTTTAGATCCTTCTTTCCTTTGGCCACACCAGGAGAAATCTCATTTATCCTTCCATGGATGCAGGTTAGGTCTCAGCTGGGACAGTCTCTGCTTCTGTCATATTCATTGATTAGGAGAGAAGTCTGTAATCTTATATCAAAAATAGCTTCTTCTGTTCTCTTCCTAATAGCTATATGAAATACCATTGATCTTGCATTCAGATAAAATTGCTGATTAGCTGTTCCTGACTCCAGCTTCCTTTCATCTTCGAAGTAAATGAACAGTTTACACAATAAGTATTTACAACCAGATTCTTAAAATATCCTTCTGTATCTTACTGAAGAGTCTACTCATTGTAAATTCAGAGACTGCTGGTAGCATTTCCAAACGTAAATATCTTGCACCATCTTCTCAATAAAGCAATCTGAACAAAACTGAAATTGCTGGAGGAAGTTAGCAGATCAATCTAAGTTTTCCCCTCATCTCAAACAAACCAAATTGACCAGACTAACTGTCAGGCAGATTTCAGAAGAGGTCAAATGACACTATTCATTTACCCTAAACTTAAAGCTTTTGGTCTCAAAAAATAGATCTAATAATTGTTAGTATCACATAATAGGCTTGTTAGCAGAAATTTAAGGTTATTGGAGTTGAAGAGGCAGGGGCAACATGGATTTGAAATTATCTATGAAACAAACAGCAGAATACTGCTGTTTTTCTGACTTGGGGGATGGCATTAAACCACTGACCTTTTTGATATATATTAATGTGTCAAAGTTGTGGTGACCTAAAGTTGCTTGTTACCTCAAGGAGTGTAAAAAAAATTTCCTTCTTAAAGGAGTTACGATACATGAGTTTCCTGTACTATTCACTGTCAGAGAATGTTTTGTTTTAAAAAACAGATATGGGTCAAACTAATAAAGCAATGAAAAGGATTGATGCAAGAAGAACAGTTGTTGTTTTATATAATAGACCTTCAAAATGCATTTGGGAAAGTACCACTCAGTAGATATTAGAAAATTAGTGGCCATGGGATTAAAGAGCTGGAAATGTGTTGCTGGAAAAGCGCAGCAGGTCAGGCAGCATCCAGGGAACAGGAGAATCGACGTTTCGGGCATAAGCCCTTCTTCAGGAATGGGGAAAGTTTGTCCAGCAGGCTAAGATAAAAGGTAGGGAGGAGGGACTTGGGGGAGGGGCGTCGGAAATGTGATAGGTGGAAAGAGGTCAAGGTGAGGGTGATAGGTCAGACTGGGGTGGGGCGCGGAGAGGTCGGGAAGAAGATCTCAGGTTAGGAAGGCGGTGCTGAATTTGATGGATTTGACCGTCGTTTTGTTGGAGGAAGAACGCCTCATCTTCCGGCTAGGAACCCTCCAACCACAAGGGATGAACTCGGATTTCACCAGTTTCCTCATTTCCCCTCCCCCCCCACCCTGTCTCAGTCAAATCCATCAAATTCAGCACCGCCTTCCTAACCTGAGATCTTCTTCCGACCTCTCCGCCCTCACCCCAGTCTGACCTATCACCCTCACCTTGACCTCTTTCCACCTATCACATTTCCGACGCCCCTCCCCCAAGTCCCTCCTCCCTACCTTTTATCTTAGCCTGCTGGACAAACTTTCCCCATTCCTGAAGAAGGGCTTATGCCCGAAACGTCGATTCTCCTGTTCCCTGGATGCTGCCTGACCTGCTGCGCTTTTCCAGCAACACATTTCCAGCTCTGATCTCCAGCATCTGCAGACCTCACTTTCTCCTCCATGGGATTAAAGAGACAGTGGCAACTTTATGCAAAATTGGCCATAGGTCAGAAAACAGAGAATAGAGGTGAACAATTATTTATTAGATTGGAAGTGTCAGTATTAAACCACTGAGATATATATTAATGACCAGGAACTTTGTATCGAGAGTATAATGTAGTTTCAATGTTTTCTGTTGATGGGAACCCTAGAAATTGAATATCGATGAAGAGGATGGTAACAGGCATCAGAAGACCATGAACAGACTCATTAAATAGACAGAGACATGGTGGATGAAATTTAATGCAGAGGAATCTGAAAGATACCTTCTTGAAACAAAAGTTGAGAGTGTAATCTAAACTGAATAGAATAGGAAACGCAAGAACAGAGGGGCCTTTGGATGTATGTATGCAAATCTTTGAGGTTGGAACACAAAGTTGAAAAACATTTAGGAGCAAATTACTGGAGATGCTGGAACCTGTATGAAAAAAAAACAAATGCTGGAGGTCACAGTGGGGTCAGACAGCATCCGTGGAGAGAAAGCAAGCCAACATTTCGAGTCTAGTTGACTCTGATCAGAAGTGAAGTTTGGAGGGAACAGCATTTATGCAATAGTTGGGGCAGGGAGGGGGGGGTGGTGGGCTGTAGGGTGCTGGTGGAGAGAAGAACGTGATAATTCAGTTTATGTGATCAGAATGTGAGGATGGCAGAACAATGATGTGTTTCTGGCCAGGCTTGAAAGGACAGGCAGTCCCACTGGGATGGGGGGAGGGAAGGGAGAGGACATGATAAAAGAAGTTAACAAGCTCAAAGAAAGGGAAGAAATGGGAGTTGATTCACAATTTGAACGTGTTGAATTCAATATTAAGTCCAGAAATCTGAAAAGTGCTTAGTCTGAAGATGAGATGTTGTTCTTCCAGTTGTGCTGTGATTCACTGGAACACTGCAGCACACCGAGGACAGACACATGGACATATGAGCAGGACGCTGTGTTAAAATGACCCACAATGGGAAGGCTCATGCTTGCACACAGGCCGGAGGTGTTCTGCAAAGCAGTCACGCAGCCTGCGTTTGGTTTCTCCAATGTTCACTAGGCCAGAATTGGATGCAGCAAATACAATACACAGGAGTGGAGGAGGTGCAGGTAAAATGCTGGGATCAACCCTAGTCCGTTCCACAACCACCAAAACCATCCCCTGCCCACAGCAGCTTCCCATGTAACTGCTGCAAATGCAACGCCTGCCCCTTCACCCCTTCCCTATGCTAAATAGTCTTTTGAGGCGAAGTAGCAGTTCACCTGTGCCTCCTCCGATCTTGTGTATTGTATTCACTGCATCCAATGTGGCCTACTCTACCTAGGAGAAATGCTGACTGGGTAACCGCTTTGCAGAACACCTTTGGTCTCTGTGCAAACATGATCCCAACCTTCCTGTAGCCTATCATTTTAGCACAGCGTCCCAATCCCACTTGACTATCCTCGACATGCTGCAGTGTTCCAGTGAATCACAGTATAAACCTGAGGAACAACATCTCATCTTCAGCAAGGCACTTTCCAGCCATCTGGACTTAATATTGAATCCAACACCTTCAAATTGTGAGCCAGCTCCCATTTCTTCTCTTTCTTCTAGCTTTTTACATTCTGTTATCATGTTCTCCCTTCCCTACCCCCAACCCAGGGGACTGTCTATCCTTTCAAGTCTGGCAGGAGACACACCATTCTTCTGCCATTCTCTTATTCTGATCACATAATCTGAACTCTCAACATCGCTTCTCCACTAGCATATTACATCTACTACACATCACCAACCCCACCCCACAAACAATTCCATAAATGCTGTCCCCTCCATACTTCACTTCAGCTCCAATGAAGAAACATGTAGAGTTGAAACATTAGCTTTCTTTCTCTCCAGTGATGCTGTCGAACCCAATGTGATCTCCAGCATTTGTTGCTTCCAGTAAAAAAAACATTTAGTTTCTTATTAGAGGAGTACGACAGCAAGGAAGTTACTTCAGATCATTTAAAAACTCATGGAGCACCGTGCTGACATCAAACTTGAGGAAAGCAGGAAAAAAAGAATGATCAGAAATCAATTATTTAGGAATTAAGGATTTCAATTATGTATGGGGACTGGAAAACATGGGATCGTTCCCCTCAAAGAAATGTGGATTACAGGGAAATTTGATAGAGGTATTCAGTACCATGGTAATTTTGATAAAATATATAAAGAGAAACCCTTCCCATGGCGGAGGGGTTAATAAACAGAGAACACATCCTCAATACATTTATCAAAGAACCTGAGGTGACATGAAGTAGCAGTTTCTGCACAACTTGTTGTGATTTGGAAGGCACTGGCTGAAAGGCTGATGGAAACTGGATCAATAGGAACATTCAAAAGCAAATTAGATGAACACTTGATTGGACAATAGTTACAGGGTTCTGGAGGAAGAACAGGGAAAGTGGGATTAAATTGGATAACTCTCCCAAAGGACTGGCACAAGCACGATGGACACAATAGTCTTATTCCATATCTTAACGTTCTATGATTTGGTGATTGTAATTGACAGTGATAACTTCCCTCTATATTCCGTAAGCCCTACTTCTTGGAGTGAACAGAAATGCCAGACAGTATTCGATTTTGAGGGAGGTTTTCTGGACCTGAAACATTAACTCTGATTTCTCTTCAGAGATTCTGCCAAACCTGCTGAGCTTTTCCAGCAATTTCTGCTTTTGCTTCTGATTTACAGCATACACATTTCTTTCGGTTTTTGTTTATTAACTGGTACAGATTATTTCCCATCCTGCTGCGTTATCTTTGCAAACTGTATAAAAAATGAGGAGGGGAAAAAAGAATGGCAATCTGTCTGGTATATGAGGTCATACTCAGGTGCTGGATTGGCTGAGTAACATGAAAACTCAGCTAATTTAGCATGAGAAAATTATCATTAATAGCAGAGAATTCTTATCCTTTGTTGTTTCTTAGCTGTTCAGAGATGGCCTACCCATTATTACAAATGGATAAAGCCAATTTATCTCAACTTAATGCTTATTTCTGTTTACTGCTCATTGAGATTTTATGACATCACTGTCGCCCGAGTGACAGGAACACTACCTACACTTTCTGTGTCTTCTCTTGAGGCCTTTCTTGTAGAACAGAAATGACAGGAGTAGCACAGAGAAATGCCAAAGTAGTTGATAATTGCCTCTAGCCTTGAGCACTATTGTCTACTATTTTGGGACAATTATGATGAACAATGCCACAAATTTTAATTACAATATTTTTATCCAACTGTGGTTTATAAAATTAGATATTTTTGAAAGGAAATAGTTATATTCATTTACTGATGAATTATATATATATGATGCAAAATGAAGAAACCGTTTCTGACTTAAAACATTTCAATCTGTAAATTCTCAAATGCTCTTACAGTTAGGCTAATGTAGTGAACTGTCAGCGTTTTTTTTGTAGTTCCTGTTGCCTCTTATCGAGCCTAGCAATAATCTATCAGATGATGAAAAGCTATCAGAGAGGAGCTTAATTCCCTGGTCCAAAATCCGGGAGAGTCATTGTGCACGTAATCGACGTTTCTTTTGCAGTTTTGCTTGTTTTTACTTTGAAGTTTAACTATTTCTGTGGTTGATGTAAAGAATAATGTGCTCTTGATGTCATCAAAGCAGCATTTCTTATACAAAGATTTGGTAACGTTTACTTTTCCAAAAGTAGAGGAATGCATGTGTTTTAAAAAAATCCCAATCAGTGAAAGAGTAGGTATATTCTTTCAGTATTCTTACTTCCACATGTGCAACACATTTTTTTTTTTAGATTAGATTAGATTACAGTGTAGAAACAGGCCCTTCGGCCCAACAAGTCCACACCGACCCGCCGAAGCGAAACCCACCCATACCCCTACATTTACCCCTTACCTAACACTACGGGCAATTTAGTATGGCCAATTCACCTGACCCTGCACATCTTTGTGATGTGGGAGGAAACCGGAGCACCCGGAGGAAACCCACGCAGACACGGGGAGAATGTGCAAACTCCACACAGTCAGTCGCCTGAGGCGGGAATTGAACCCGGGTCTCTGGCGCTGTGAGGCAGCAGTGCTAACCACTGTGCCACCATGCCGCCCACTTATTCTTTTTGAATAAGACACACCTACTATCCTGTGCAGATTTGTATGTTTGGTGACAGTTACAGTCATTGTAAAAACTCCAGCTGAACTTAGCACCGGCGCTTTTGTCAGGATACAGTCATATGCACTATACAGCCACCCAATGGAAGTAAACGAATAATTCTAGCTTTACCATGAGAATTTTCATGATTTTGACCCCTATCATCCTGTTGAATCTGTGCTGTTGAACACTGCAGCACTTAAAATGTAAGCTATCATTGCACATGTTGGACTAAAAGCATAATGAATATGCAAACAAGTGACATTTGCAATGCAGGTCTCCCATAATGGTTACTGGGTTAATGTTTACTGTCAAGCTACTGCCTTTCATTCTGTGTTGCATTTAATATTTTTCTTTCCTCTTGTTTGAAATTTGTTTTTCATCTCTCATTTTTTATCAGAGGATGATTCAGTATATGGGGAGGCGACTTGGCCAACCATACTTCTGTAGGTTATTGGAAAAAGCCATCCAAATAAGCTGACTCCTCGTTATTGTCACACTCATATTTTTACTGAAAAAAGTTAAACTAATTTAATTCTTTGCCAGCAAATCTATTATGCACTTCTTTTTCAAGGGCGGCACGGTGGCACAGTGGTTAGCACTGCTGCCTCACAGCGCCTGAGACCCAGGTTCAATTCCCGCCTCAGGCAACTGACTGTGTGGAGTTTGCACGTTCTCCCTGTGTCTGCGTGGGTTTCCTCCGGGTGCTCCGGTTTCCTCCCACAGTCCAAAGATGTGCAGGTCAGGTGAATTGGCCATGCTAAATTGCCCGTAGTGTTAGGTAAGGGGTAAATGTCGGGGTATGGGTGAGTTGCGCTTCGGCGGGGCGGTGTGGACTTGTTGGGCCGAAGGGCCTGTTTCCACACTGTAATGTAATGTAATCTAATGTAATGTAATCTTTTGAATCTCCATGTGCACAATGTCGACTGTGCTATCCTCAGAAGCTATCTCTATTATTTTATTAATTTTGTCCCAGATTATTGCCATAAAGATATCCCCACCACTGGCTTTAATCTGATTGGCCTGCAGTAGCCTGGTTTATCTCATTCACTGTTTTAAAAGTTTATGTAAGGTTTTCAATCCTTCAGTTCTTTGGCAGATCTGAGGAGAATTGGAAACTTGTGACCAATGCTGCTGCAATTTCAAACTTAACGCTCCTTAGTAGTTTAGGATGAATTGATGTGGACAGGGTGAAGTTTACGTGATTGTTAAGTCTGTATTGATCGCTTTCACTTTATACACTATATGCACTGTATTGTAACATGAAATAAGTAAGCCTGATAGGGATTATTTCCATAGATTGACTGCCCGTCTTGCAAGTCATAGATGGCCTTTGTGATTGCATGCGTGGAAACAATGACAATCCCATTCACCATATTATGCCACATTTAACACGTACGCTAAAAAATTGACCTCACCTACTCATATCACTTCATTGTTGTGATATTAGTCCTTCCACATGCTCGTTGCTAATTGCCTTCTCTGCATTAGGACTTAGACTTCCTGTTTCAAGATTAGCCACTCCACAACTGTTAAAATTGGGAAAACAGAAACTGCATCATAGTTTGGTATAATTGTTTGCATTGAAACTAAGATAAATATTCTGAAAGAAACCTTTTTATACTTTTAAAGGCTCTGAGGAAGGGTCACCGGACCCAAAACGTTAACTCTGATTTCTCTTCACAGATGCTGCCAGATCTGCTGAGCTTTTCCAGCATCTTCTCTTGTTGCTTTGTATATTTTTGATATTCTGACACATCTGGGAATGAATATTATTGAGTATCCTTCATGTGCAAACATGGCGATAGCATGTGTGGGCTTGTTTTAACTCCAAGCACATTTCCACCTGATGAACCTTTTTATTAGGTTGGTAACACCCTGTCCTCCCATCATCCATTTCAAATGATATCTTCATCGGTATGTTTTCTCCATAGTTTTACTCTCAAAGAACTATCTATTGCCCTTTTAACTGTCTGAGTTCAAGCTGCAGTGAATTTCACATTTATTTTTAAACAGCTTTGCTTGAAGCTTAAGATTTCATCCACTTGCTTGTATTTTCCTACATTTGTAAAGGGTCATTTCTTGTCTTTTCTATGAGAACCTTTCGTATTTTAAACACATTGATCAGTTCAATCTCTAACCTTCCCATAACCAAGGGATAGAATACACCCATTCTAATACAGTGTCTTATATTGTTCAGTTCTATGATCTCAGATGTTGGCTTTGTGAATCATCATTGGAAATGTCCCAAAAGCAAATTCTAATTTTTAAGCTGAAGTAATCATAAAGTAAGTTATCCCTTCTTAACAGCATTGCTGGTGTACCTACACCATATGGACAGCAGCCGATCAAAAAAGTGCCTCAACACCACCACCTTAAGGTTATAGGGGATGGGCAACAAATGCTGGTGTAGGCAGCAATGCCCATGTCCTGAAAAAGACTAAGAAAAACCACACATTATGGCCAGTTCTTATGATTTTTGTGTCAAATAGTATCTGAAGAATAAACATTTGCAAATGAAGAAAGCATGCTAATCTGTTGTTCTTCAGAAGAAAGGTAATTGGGCCCAAAATGTTAACTTTGCTTTTTCATAGAGTCATAGAGACATACAACACGGAACAAACCCTTTGGTCCAACCAGTCCATGCTGACCATAATCCCAAACTAACCTAGCCCCACCTGCCTGCACTTGGCCCATATCCCTCCAAACATTTCTTTTTTATGTACTTTTCTAAATGTCTTTTAAACATTGCAACTGTACTCACATCTACCATTTCCATTGGAAGTTAATTCCACACACAAATCACTCTCTGTGTAAGTAAATTGCCTCTCATGTCTTTTTAAAATCTTTCTCCTCTTACCTTAAATATATGTCCCTTAATCTTGAAATCCCCCACCCAAGGAAATGGACACCTGCCATTCACCTTATCTACACCCCTCATGATTTTATAAACCTCTATAAGGTCACCCCTCAACCTCCTACGGTTCAGTGATAAATGTCCCAGACTATCCAGCCTCCCCCCATACCTCAACCCTCTATTGCCAGCAACACCCTGGTAAATCTCTTCTGAACCCTCTCCAACTTAATAAGATGTTTCCATAACAGATGTTGTCAGACCTGCTGAGTTTCTCCAGCAACGTTTGTTTCTCTTTCATATTTTTATTCCCAAAAATTGCAGGCTCTTCTGCTTCCACAACTTTAAAAAATTGATTTCCAGATGTAAACATAACTTATTGTCTGTCATATTTTATCCCGAGGGCATTAAAAATCAGTTACATGATATAATTCTACAGAATGATGGGGGATTGAGGTCAGGTAAGGGTGACAGGCTTGCGTCTCTAAGGGGTACCAGTGAGCCAGTTGGATTTTTACTGTAAGCTGGTCGCTTTCAGAGCATCTTTTAATTATGGCAGCCAATAAATTAGATTGGCATGTTGGAAGCTGAACACATGATGTTTCAGTTGCTAGTGCAATCCTGTAAGCATTTTGCAATCCGATCCAATTGATTTGATGCTACCTGACTTGTGGGTAGGGTGGACAGACCATTATTCTGAAATGGTTTTATTTTTTATTTTCTAAATAAAGCATGATTTGTGCTGCTTCACTCCTGCTTGCAGAATGTTACTAATCCTTTAAATGTACTGAAGGAATCCATGTTCAGTACTGTGAATTCCAATCAAAGTGCTTAAGGAGACTAAGATTTGAAGCACTTAATGAGCTTTGGTGAAAACATTCATTGTGGTTGTGCGATTGAAATCGTAATTACAGATAGTTAATGGCAGGAATGGTTCGAAAGGGGAACTTGTTACCACAGGAGGTGTTGAGCCAAGCAGCTCAGATGCTTCAAAAAGAAATGTAGTTTAATATATGAAAGAAAAATAGAAAGAGAAGGTAAATGAAATGACTGTGATTCATCAGGAATTTAATTCCAGCATAAATGCACTGAATGACCTATTTTGATATACTGCGTCCATGGTACATATTGTGTCACTAAAAAGGCATATCAGTATGCTGCACCAACTCTGAGCCCAAATGAAGCACATCGATTGAATATAGGATACCAACAGCAGTTGGCCAACATTGGCATTTAATGGCAACCTTTATTCCTGAATGTTAAAGGCAACATAAAAAAAACCTGCCAGTTCTCTTTGTCTACTGGTCCGTTAACTGCGCAAAGAAATATTTTGGTTTCTAATAAATGCAAAGTTGTTGTCAGTTGAATTGGAACAATATTACAACTGACAACTGTTAAGGCAGTCATTATTTATCATACCTCCAGTAAGAATGAGTGTTTTAGTAATTGGCTTAACACTGCAGGATGAAAGCACATGAACAAAGTTTAGCTAGAACACTTCAAAATATATTGCAAAAATGTTCCATCATCATTCAAAATCCAGTTTCTCTCCCATGTGGTCAGGTCAGACGGTACTACCTGCGTAAGTAAATAAATAATATGCAAACTTTGACTTGTTAGGAATAGTTTAATTTACAACTTGAAATCTGTTTTGAAACTTGTTTGAATATGTTCTGAGACTAGTATTTATATCAACCATAGCAAACCTTGAATTTATTTTCTACTTTCCAATGCTAGGTAGGAGCATCAGAGTTGCTGAGAGGGAATGCTCATGTCATCAGGTCTGCTTCTCCAAGCTGCACAAATATAAAACTGATATATGTCATCACATGCCCTCCACCTGCAAGATCACGTGCCCTCCACCTACCATCCTGTTAATGCAATTGGCATCCAGGCCACTTAACATTGTCAGTCCAGAGATGGTGAGTTGCAGAAGATCCTACCCACACTTTATCACCTGCTGCAGCTTGTTGATGAGGCTCTATTTCTGAAGCCAATTAGGCTTCCCTTAGTAGGGGTTAGGTGACCAGTCCACACTTTTTTATTTCAAAAATATACTTTATTCATGAAAAAATCTTTACAAATACATAGTCATAAACACCTCGGTACAGCAAGGAAATGAACAAACTTTGGAGAATGACTCTATCCAAACAAATTCTGGATTAGTAGTGCTGGAAGAGCACAGCAGTTCAGGCAGCATCCGAGGAGCAGTAAAATCGACGTTTCGGGCAAAAGCCCTTCATCAGGAATAAACGAATCAAAGGCATCTCTTACTTGAACAAGACTATATTTACATTTGAGGCACCAGATCTGATAACTGAACTGATCCCCATTGAACTTCAGCAGGAAGATTTCAGACAGTGGTCTTTCCCCACTGCACGTTGGCAGCAGCTACCCCAAGCTTGAGAGCATTTCTCAGCACATAGTCCTGGACATTGGAATATCCGAATCTGCAAAACTTGGTCAAGATAAACTCCTCATTCTGGAAGACCAACAAGTTTCAGGCAGAACAAAGACTATCTTTCATCAAATCAATGGTTCTCCAGGTACTGTCAATGTTTGTCACAGTGTACATCTCAGGGAACAGAACGTGGAGCACAGAGTCCTGCGTCGTGGAGCTGCTCAGGACAAACCTCAAGAACACCACCGCATCTTTCTCCATACTTCCTTTGCAAAGGCATATTCCAGAAGGAGACGTGCGACAGTGTCAACTCCACCCACACCCGCAGCCACATCAAGGCCAGCGTGCAGTGGTGCAGACCAATCAGATGTACAAGAAGGATCTCACAGGTAGTGCCCTTCTCAACAGCCGTCAAGCAATGTCTTGGTGCTTTTTGGAAAATCCTGGTGAAGAGGCATTAAGCCAAATGACTTTGACAGTCTGCTCAGGGACCATCAGACAAGATCTACCCTCTCGTTTTCCCACAGGTTCTCGAGGACGCTACATGCTGACTAAGATGAACTTGAGGTCAAAGGCGTTTTTCTTTGCAAATTTGTCCACGAAATACAGGTGATGCGGAACAGTCCAAATGTCTGGAGTGTTCTGTGACAACGAGGCCAGTCCCATTCTTTGCAACACTGGGGACAGGTAGAATCTCAGTATGTAGTTATACTTGGTAATTGCAAACCAAGGGTCCGGCCCACATGCTTCACTTGCTGGGTGCTGATAGTTAAAATCAGCCTTGTGGATGCAGGGTAATTTAGCTAAGCACAAACCTGCCCTCACTTAACACATAGACACTTCATAGCAAGGGTCACCTATAGTTGTGGGGAACATGGTTAATTTTCCTTTGCCTGTTTTGATAAACTGAGCACAATTATAGACATTCCAACCCCGTCGTTGTAGATAAGGAAATGAAAGCTGGCTTCTGACATGTAAAAGGACCAAATATATTTTGAGGCAAATGATGCAAGGTTTTAGTCATTTTCTCTCAACTATGGGACTTAGCTATTCAGTTCAAATGAAATTTATCTTGCCAAATGTATGTTTGATTTGCACCACATTTGAATCCCATGGGCTGTTGCGGAAATTTGTAAATTTCACCACCACTATCTTAAGGGCAATTAGGGCAATGAATGATGGCTTTGCTAGGGATGCTGACATCTCAGGAATGAATAATTAAAATGTTGGCCTCAATCATTTTTTGGAGAGCATTTCTCTTCATCTCTGGTAAAAAGTAGATTGTGCCCATTGTGGGTCTTTAGCTATAGTGCTAATCATCCCAATGCCACCCTCTAGATGCTGTGAAAAAGAAATAATCTCATGAGAACGTAACCTTATTTAGTAGAATTTATGACTGTTGTTTTTGATTAGGGATGTTGAAGTTGAATAACTGCTGTAAAAGCTGTGTTGTGTCATTGTTACTGACTGCTGATGACTGTTTGAAAATTAAAAGATCTGTTTACTGTAACTGTGCTGTTACTCTGCCACAAAAACAGTAATTGCAAAATGAATTGGGCCATCCAGAAACTGTGAAGACACTATGTAAATGCAAGTTCTAGCCTTCTTATTTTTGTCTTGCTAAGATTACACGAGGGCATATGACAAAGGCAGCCAATTGAAGTTAAGTGAAGAGGTTCTGTGTAATCTCCATGAACCTGCAATGAATTTATCTAGCTATTTCGAGAAGCGAATGCATTCTTTGTGATTCAGGGTGCAAGTGTTCACTCGATAGAGGTCTAACATTTTGAATCTTAAAAAAAAAACAGATCATTATGAAGGATGTCAAAATTGCATCGTCCTTCTTGATCTGGAGGCATAGAAGCCAACTGTAATGAAATTACCAACCTTCATGATGCAGTAAAATTTCTTCACTAAAGTTAACCTGCAGTGTTGCGTCTGTTAAATTAAAGGATGCTGATTTTTTTGATAGTAGCAAACTATTGTGGATCCTGGAAATCTGAAATTAAAGCAGAAAGTTCTGGAAATAGCCAGCAAGGCTGACACAATCTGTGGAGAGAATAATAGAATTAATATTCTGGTAAAAGGTCATCAACCTGGAACATGAATGCTGATTTTGTTTTGAGCTAAGAAGGGCAAAATCACAGGCTTCTTTATTATTTATTCCGAACTTCCAGGGTTCTTTTTAAGGTAATTTAAATGATTACAATCTCAACCATTCTTGGGAAGATGATTTAAGGGAGAAGCATACATTTTGATTTGAGGCTTGCAAATTTGTTGCATTGCTTGTATTATGTAACCGGTTTTGAAGCTATTTTTTGTGATATTAAGTGGTAAACGGACTGCATACTGTAAGTAGTGTCCAAAGTTTCTAATAAGGAAATTAGCTTCCTCACCCTCAAGCAATTCAAGCAGGACAGTTGGAAAAACTGCAGCAATTTTCTTTGCCAGCTATAATGAACATTTAATGTGTAATTCATGTATAAATGCATGACCTAATTCAATGTAGTATATACATTAAATGGCTTGCTCATCAAATGGTATGGACTGGGTGCAGTTAGTGAAAGTAAGTGGCTTCAGGTTATTTTCTTATCCTGAAGTAGTCTGTATTTTTAATAAGCCAGCAAAGCCTGATTAAAGTTTTACACTTACATCCCACAAAAATTGCATTTCTTTCCAATCTGGAATGCCCTCCCTGTAAGAATGGTGTAAGCAAAGTCAACAGTAACTTTTAAAATGAATTGAATAAATGCTTGAAAATCAATAATTTGCAGTGATGTGGGGAGAAAACAAAGGAGAGGGACTAATTGTCTAACTGTTTCAAAGAACTGAACATGTACAATGGGCTGATGGCCTCGTTTTGAGCTGTAGGATTCTATAATTCATTATTCAGCCTCCAAAATAATTCGAAGAACTGAGCCCATTGATGGGCTGACTATAAATTCTTCAAACTACTGCTTGATCTGTCTTTTGTCTTAACTATTCAATCTCTTCACCTTTTATTGAATAATAAATTATCAGTAATATTCAACGTAATTATTCATGTATTGTGTAGAACCCTTTCCAGCTAATTATTAGAATTTAAACATTACTGTGAGACAGGATGTGTGGTATGAGTCAATCAATTTAGTCACCTTCCACAGTAAGAAACTACCTTGCTCTATTTTTCATGTACTTCTGATTTTTTTTATTATTAATGAAGAACTGTCCACAGTTATTAAACAGGCACATTGCTTAATGTTTTAGACATCTGATTGCCTGGAGCAACTATATCACATGCATATGTAAGTCAAGCCCTTGACACTTGGACTAGGGACTGTCTCAAGCTTAAAAGTAATGACTATGTGCTGTGGTATTACCAGAGGCAGTAAAGACATTTATAATTGGCAGAAAATGGATATTTTAAGTATATATTTAAAGGACCACCTCCCAATGTACTTTGGCAGTTTCTCCAGTATATAACAGTGTTATGCTTTTTACATTAGCTGTTATTGAAACTGACATTTGTTGTTGGAAGGCCTAATACTTAATTTAAAATTATAAATTAAAAAGTTATTATGGTCCATCCATATTTAATAGTCAATCCTAAATTTTATTTATGCTTGTAAGGGATAATAAATGAACTGTATATCAGTCCATCTTAGGTGTAATTAGTATTGATTCATAAGTTCTGTCAAGATTCAACCAAAGGCCAGCTTTCCAAATACTATTAAGATTGGAAAAGAAAATCAATTATCTACCTTTGTGAATTCATTCTCAGAAAATCTCTTTTTAAAATATATTGGAAAGATAAACAGAATTTCAGAAATCTGAGTTGGCCATAATTTGTTTTTTTTTGTCAAAATGTAGAGTTCAAAATTTTTGGCTATACCTTACAAATAGATCACTTGTCTCAAGATGTGGAATGGGAGCAATGATCCTTGTAAGCTACATGGCCATGTTGGGCAGCATGGTGGCTTGGTGGTTAGTGCTGCTGCCTCACAGAATCAGGGACCTTGGTTCAATTCCACCCTCAAGCGACTGTGTGGAGTTTGCACGTTCTCCCTGTTTCTGAGTGGATTTCCTCTGGGTGTTCTGGTTTCCTCCCATAGCTGTATAGGTTAGGTGGATTACTCATGGGAAATGCAGGGCTACAGGAAGTGGGTTCTGGATGGGATGCTTTGTGGAGGATTGTATCCGCTGATGAAGGGCTTATGCCCAAAACATCGTCTTTCCTGCTGCCTGAGCTGCTGTGCTTTTCCAACACCACCTTCTTCAACTCTGATTCTCCAGCATCTGCATTCCTCACTTTCTCCTCTCAATGGGCTGAATGGCCTGCTTCCATACTGTAGGGATTCTGTGAACTGAAAAGATCCTACATAGGCCAAACAGAACTTAGACACTTTTTAATTTACTATCTGTCTTTGCAAAATAATTAAAGAGCCTCGACACGCCAAAGAGAATGGGAATTCAATGAATGCAAGCCTTTAAAAATATATGATTTCACTTTGAAATGTTTGTTGTACCACCATGTGAAGTAATCATTTCATATGACAAAGTAATTTTTCTTAATAATAGTCTCATTTGACATTATTAACCACAACTTTATTATACAGAGACTTATCTTAAGGGCTGAGTTTTCTTGTCCCACTGAGGGAGAGGGCCTGGAAATACCAGTGCTGGGTGGGTGCCCATTTTCTAACCCTGCTGCCAACATTGGGCGTACTTGGCAATGTAAGTATGGGTTTGTCAGAGTTGACCAATTCATGTGGTAGATTGCTAATTCAGCTTGTATTGCTCGTATGATTAGATTTTTAAATCATCCTGTTCAGTCACCTCTGGAGCAAGTGGTACTTGAACCCAAACTTTCTGGCCCAGACCATTGGATTATAAGTCAAGGGACTGTACCACTGCTTCCCCTAAACTGATAAAAATGTTCAGTCACACCCACTTCCCTGAAGATACCCCCCAGGGCAATGTAGCTATCTGGAGGATGGCTCCCAGCTGGCTGGGTCTGGAGGTCCAGGCCAAGAGGCCGACTATGCCTGCAACAGTTTTGCTGATGCAAAAGGCCAATCTCAAATTTGTTTTGTATTTACATTTTGTTTTATTTTTAAAAACATATTGGAGAAAAATGTATGCATGTTGATGCATCTTCTCAGTTACTTATCATACATTGCAGACTGCTTCCTTTCTGAAGTTCCAAGCCAATTTTGACTTGCTCGCTTTAAAAGCCGACTTGGCATCCTGAATTGAACAGGGAATCTGTGTCTATGCCCATTAAGGAGGTGCCTCCATGAAACTCTCAAAGAGTGAATGTTTCCCCACTTGGGGTTTGGACTTGGAAAAAAACCTGACTTCTGTATCTCCCTTGACATGGAATACACAGCTCAGAAGAGGTACAGCATATGATAGACGTAATGTTTTTGCTCAGCAACTTAATGTAATTTGATTGATGTAGCTTTGAAAGAAATCAGATTTCTTAACAAAGCAGAAATTGAAAAAAAGTTTTATTTTAAAATAAAATATTCAAGCATGTTATTGCAAGGAACAAATTCTTTTGACAAATGTGAGATACCAGTAGAGGGTGATATTGGTAGCTTTTGATCATGTTAGTTTAGCAAGCATGTAACAAAAGGGAGAGCCTGTGAAATGTTTCCAACCTTTTATTGGTTTGTGGCATTTTTATTGTGCATGGATATTTCATTTTAAAATATTGTTCCACCTCACATTCATGCATTATATTTCAAATAAACTTCTATTACTAAAGATCAGGTGTACATCTATGTATAAAGTGGTAATAAATATTTTCATAAAAGGGAAATGAAGTCCAGAGACGTTATTAATTATTAAGAGGACCCATCACCATTATATTGAACAGATATATTACCACATCTAAATTTTGATGTGGTGACTATTCCCAAAAGAAATTCTTGCAGTTCTCATAATCCTGGGACCCCAAGGACATGAGATGGACAACGGATTAGCTTGTGCAATGGTGTTCAAAATAAAAATAGCTAGAAAATAACTCAGCTTTATTACACTCCCATATGCTGAATAAATAACTCAATTTCAGGCTGTGTATTAAAACATAGTGTTTTTCAGCTGTTAGTGATGGACACATTTTTCGTAGGCAAACTGGCTCCGCTAGCCACTGGGTGAGATGAAATCCAAAATTTTATCAGAACTGATCTAGTCTATTCACGTCATTTTAATAGACGCTCCACAAGGTGTTCCAGAAACTTTCCTAACTTGGATAGATGCACATGAAAACTGGTGCAATTGCAGCTCTTAGAATCAGAATAGAATCCCAATAGTGTGGAAAAAGTTCATTCGCCCAACGAGTCTGCACTGACCCTCTGAAGAGAATCCTACCCAGACCCAGCACGACCCCTCTATCCCTGTAACCTCACATTTACCATGGCTAACCCATCTGGCCTGCACATCCCTGAACATTACAGGGCAATTTACATGGGCAATCCATGGTCTATGGGAGGAAACCAGCTGAAACTCTCACAGACACAGGGAGTAGGCGCAAACTCTACACAGACAATCACCCAGGGCTGGAATCGAACCCAGGTCCCTGTCACTGTGAGCCACTGTGTTACCCTTGGGTCCTAGGGATGGTGAGAATATCTGTTTCCGGGTTGGTTCATGACATGGACATTCTGCAGAATGTGCAGATACAGAGATGATTTTTTTTTTGTAGCTATCACACGTGATTTGAGTTAGCATGTTTAAGGTGCAGTTCAGTCTGATCCAAAAGCAGCTTTTCCCCATGAGTTGAAACATGCAGAGGAAGAGGTTGATCATGAAATAACTCCACAGAGACTGGTTTCCCATCACAAAATCACCCTTTATTTACCCATGGAGAGTCCTTGATACTGATCCATCCCCCTCAGAGTCAGCTCTCAGAATAAGCAGAACCTCTGACTCTCCTGGTCTTTTTTTTCTTTTTTTTTATGGTGTTCCCCAAGCTCAGTCGGCCTGCAAATCATATGCTCCCCTTGCTTCATTTCCTATTGATAAAGCCAGTTGTGGTGCTTCTTTGAAGTCCATTTGGGCTTCACCTACTAGGCAGTTTTGCATGGTTCCATCGTTAATCCCACATACCAACTGGTGTCTCAGCATCTTATTAAGGATTAAACCAAAGTCATATGCCTTAGCCAGTTGTCTGACTCTTATCAAAGATCCTGAGACAAATTTCTCTGGTTTTTGAATTACCTGAGTCAAAATGAAGGCATCTCAGAATTAGAGAAGATTTAGGATTATAATATTCCTTAACTATATCTGTCAATTGCTGAAAGATTTTAGTATCTGATTCCTTAGGGAAAGTTAGGCATTTTCCTGTTCTTATCTGTCAACCAGAGCTCCCTAATTGGACCAGGTTAACAGCCCCAATCAGGGAGCTCATACTCTATGAGATCCACCTGGCTGACCTTGTTACAATCACGAGCGATCAGAGTCAGAGTCATGCAGGTGTACAGCATGGAAACAGACCCTTTGGTCCAACTCGCCTGTGCTGACCAGATATCCTAACTTAATAGAGTCCCATTTTCCAGCACTTGGCCCATATCCCTCTAAACCCTTCCTATTCATATAATCATCCAAATGTTGTAATTGTACCAACCTCCAGCACTTCCTCTGGCAGCTCATTCCATACACACACCACCCTCTGCGTGAAAATGTTGTCCCTTAGGTCCCTTTTAAATTTTTGCCCTCTCACCCCAAACCTATGCCTTCCAGTTCTAGACTCCCCCATCCCAGGGAAAATACCTTGTCTATTTACCTTATCAATGCCCCTCATGATGTTATAAACCTCTATAAGGTCATCCTTCAGCCTCCCCCCTCCAGGGAAAACAGCCCCAACCGATTCAGCCTCTCCCTTCAGCTCAAATCCTCCAACTCTGGCAATATCTTTGTAAATCTTTTCTAAACCCTTTCAAGTTTTGCACACAATATTCCAAAAGTGATCGAGCCAATATTCTGTTCGCTGCAACATGACCTCCCAACTCTTATACTCAATGTTTTTACCAATGAAGGAAAGCATTCTAAACACCCTCTTCACCATCCCATCAACTTGCAACTCAACTTTCAAGGAACTAGAAACCTGCACTCCAAGGTCTCTTTGTTCAGCACCTCACATTTATTTAAATCAAACTCCATCTGCCACTCCTTAACCCGTTGATTAAGATCCTGTTGTACTCTGAGGTAACCTTCTTCGCTGTCCACTACACCTCCAAGTTTGGTGTCATCTGCAAACTTACAAGCTATGCCTCCTATATTTACATCTAAATCATTTATATGACGAAAAGCAGTGGATCCAGCACTGATCCTTGTGGCACACCACTAGTCATAGGTCTCCAGTCTGAAAAGCAACCCTCCACCACCACCCTCTGTCTTCTACCTTCAAACCAGTTCTGTATTCAAATGTCAATTAGTCAGTTAGTTAAATAAATGCAATGATATAAAATCAAGACATTCCTATTTAAATCCCAGTTAATTGGGGTGACTTACTTGAAATAGAATAAGCCCTCTGCATTCACTCCCGCAATCCTCTTTACCCCCACAGTCCTCTCCTTTACATCATTCTGCTGCCCGACTGACTGTGTGGTTGTATTTCAAAGATTGACTATATTTTCAAATTGCAATCCCAGAGGGTGCCATTGAATCCCGAATCTGCTGGATCACAGTGTACAAAGGGAGGGTGAGACGTGGGAGCGCTTATGGGAACATAACAGCAGTACGCCATTCAGCCTGTTTAGTCTGTTCCATCATTCAGTATGATCATAGTTGATCAATACATCAATGACTTTTATCCACTCCTTCTCATAACATGCTATTGGTAATCAATTTCAAACATACTCAAAGACAGAGCCTCCACAGCCCCCAGTGTTAGAAGATTCTAAAAGTACGCAATCCTCTGAGTAAAGACAAATCTTCTCAACTCATATCATTATTTTTAAATTGTGTCCCATGGGTTCTAGCCACCCGAACCAGGGCAACATCTTACGTGCTGAGTTGAAACTTTATTGCTGGAACAGCACAGCAGGTCAGGCAGCATCCAGGGAACAGGCGATTCGACGTTTCGGGCACAGGCCCTTCTTCAGGAATGGCCTGTGCCCGAAACGTCGAATCTCCTGTTCCCTGGATGCTGCCTGACCTGCTGTGCTGTTCCAGCAATAAAGTTTCAACTTTGATCTCCAGCATCTGCAGACCTCACTTTCTCCTCCAACATCTTACGTGCACCTACCCTCTCTTTCCCTTTAAGTATTTTGTATGTTTCAATGAGATAATCTTTAATTATTTTAAGCTCAAGTGTATACATGTTCAAGTTTGCTCAATCTCTCTTCATAGGATTGTCCTCTCATCCAGGAATAAGTTTGGTGAATATGTGTTGCACTGCCTTGTTGGCAATAATATTTGGTAAGCAAACCAAAACTGCATCCACTATTCCAGGGTCAGTCTGTCCAAATTCCTATACAAATAAAGCAAGTCTTCACAACCTCTGTACTAATTTTGCCATAAAGGTGAATGTTCCATTAGCTTTCCTGATAGGTTGCTGAATCTTGATGTAAGCCTTCAGTGACTTATTGACAAGGACAGCTTGGTCCTTTGTACATCTACTCTTTCCAACCTCTTAGAGTTTAAGAATTACTTTGCACACCTATGTCAGAGGATCAGAGGATTAGAAAGGGTAGACAGTTAAATTCTTTTTCCTAGGATGATTACTTCAGCGTGTATGAGGTGGCATAACTACAAATTGAGGGGTGATAGATTTCAGACAGATGTCAGAGGCAGGTTCTTTACGCAGAGTGGTAAGGGTGTGGAATGCACTACCTACTAATGTAGTCAACTCAGCCACATTAGGGAGATTTAAATAATCCTTAGATATGCACATGGATGATTTTGGGATAGTGTAGGGGGACGAGCTGAGAATAGTTCACAGGTCGGCGCAACGTTGAGGTCCAAAGGGCCTGTTCTGCGCTGAATTGTTCTATGTTCTATGGTCTCTTACTAAAGTGGATAACCTCACATTTTTCTACATGATATTCCATCGTCCTTATTCGAGCCTATTCACTAAGCCTGTCCAAATTATCCTGAAGCCACTTTACACTTTCCTCACAATATCCATTCCTACTTCACTGCATATTATCCACAAATTTGGAAATATTGCTCAGTATTGCAAACAGCTGAGGCCCAAGTACTGATCCTTTCAGTACGCCATCAGTCAGTCTGACAACACGAGAATCACCAATTTATTCCTGCTCACTGTTTTGTTAGTCATTAATCTTTCTCAACAAATTACCTCCTATCCCATGTGCTTCAATTTTTCTAACCAGCCTCCTGTGGGGAACCTTATCAAAAAACTTTCTAGAAATCTAAGAATACTTCATCCATTAGCTCTCTTTTATCAGTATTGTTCGTAACATTGAGTCATAGAGATGTACAGCAAGGAGACAGACCCTTTAGCCTGACCTATCCTTGCCGACCAGATATCCTTAATTAATCAAGTCCCATTTGCCAGAATTTGGCTGATCTCTCTCTAACCCCTCTCTTCATGTACCGATCCAGATGCGTTTTAAATGTTGTAATTATATCAGCCTCCACCACTTCCTCTAGCAGTTCATTCCATACATGCACCATCCTTTCCATGAAAACAGTTGCCCCTTTGGTCACTTTTAAATCTTTCACCTCTCAAACCTTTGCCCTTTAGTTCTGGACTCCCCCAACCCAGGAAAAAAAAAAGACCTTGTCTATTAACCCTATTCGTGCCCCTCATAATTTTATAAACCTCTGTAAGGTCACCCCTCTGCCTCTGATGCTCCAGGGAAAACAGCCCCAACCTATTCAGCTTCCTCCTATAGCTCAAACCCTCCAACCCTGGCAACATCCTCATATATCTTTCCTGAATTCTTTCAAGTTTCACAACATCCTTCCAATAGGAAGGAGAGCAGAATTGCACACAAAATCTCCAAAAGATTAATTAACGTGGTTTCCTATTCACAAATCCATGCTGGACATGCCCAATCACATCATCATCAACCATTTGTCTGTTTATCCTGTTTAAATAATAGATTGTGGCATTTTTTCTACTCCAAAGTAAGTCTGATGGGTCTGCAGTTCTCCTCATTCTCCCTAACCATTTGGATCTCTAGTTCAAATAACTGAAAGCTTTTGCAATCAATGTCGGCACAAAGTAATCATTTAGCTTCTTTGCCATTTCTAGTTTTCTCATTATAAATTCTCCTGACTTGACCTATAACAGAGTCACATTCGTTTTAGCCAAACGTTTTCATATATCTCTAGAAGCTTTTACAGTCTGTTTTGCTCAATTGCATTTATATTCTATTCTCTTTTTTCTTCTTGGTCATCCTTTGTTTTATTTTATAAATCGCTCAATTTTCAGAATTACTCCTTTGTCTGGCAATTTTACATTTTAAGATTAGATTAGATTGGATTGCTTACAATGTGGAAACAGGCCCTCCGGCCCAACAACTCCACACCGATCCTCCAAAGAGTAACCCACCCAGACCCATTCCCCTACATTCACCCCTTCACCTAACACTGCGGGCAATTTAGCATGGCCAATTCACCTAACCTGCACTGTGGGAGGAAACCGGAGAACCCAGAGGAAACCCGGGCAGACATGGGGAGAATGTGCAAACTCCACACAGACAGTTGCCTGAGGCGGGAATTGAACCTGGGTCTCTGGCGCTGTGAGGCAGCAGTGCTAACCACTGTGCCACCGTGCCGCCCAATTTGAAACAGTCTTGAACTTCCATTGTTAGCCACAGTTAAGTGACCTTTTGTGAGCTTTTGTACCTGAAGAATGTGTACTTGCTGTAAATCATGTAATGGTTCTGTTAAAGACTATCCACTACCTATATGTACAGTCAAATATTCTAATGCATTTTCTTAGTCCATCCCAGCCAGATTACTTCATGCCTCTCCATTATTCAAATTCTACACCTTTGTTTCAGAATGTACCACCTCACCTTTTGTCCTTTAGCTGGCTTCACAGCTTACTGCTATTGAAAGCCATCCTGAACAAACTCCAGAAACTTGATCTCCATTATTTTAGGGATTCATAGATTTATCTAGATTCTGTCACGATTGAAGTCACCCATGATAATTGTGTTGCTCATGCTAAGCGTTTCCCTCATCTCCTGTAATACCATCCCCCACATTGTCATAACTATTTAGTGATCTATAAATAATTCCAACGAATGTCTGCAGATCCTTGCTGTTTTTAGCTCCAACCAAACCCATCCCACTCATTGTTCTCCAGATCTGGGATCCTCCCTTACGTTGATTAATTTTGTATTGATCTCATCCCTTATTATCAGTCAACTCCACCTTCCCTTTCCTCTGTTTGTCCTGCCTAAAAGTTGAATATTCTTGAATATTCAGTCCCCAGTCTTGGCCATCATGCAGGCATGCTTCTGTATTGGCAGTTACATCATACACGTGCAACTCTATATACACCTTTTGGATTTTCTATCTTGTGAATGCTGCAAGTCATTTTTACAACAAATCAGAAAAGATCAACTGGCTTCTAACCCTTTATGCCACGCAGTGTAATGAAAAAAATTGATACACTATTCTATCAGCATTACAGAAATCCTACAGAAAACCAACAATGGCCAAATGTCTTTTTTTGAAAAACTTATTCAGGACAATGATCTGATCATTGCACTGGATTCTTATAATTGCCATCAGCATTATAATGGACTTATTCATTTTGAATGCTTTATTCTAACCCTTGCAGTAGCATTACACTTCCCCTTTCCTGAATGTGTTGCATTTACTAGGCGTTTGATTCCATGTTGATTGTCATCTGGTATCTTGTTTAAGTAAGATGTGTGAATCTGATTGGTGAGGCTATTCATTTGTGTAACTGTTACAGGTTTGTCTCACCAAGCACTTGCACACATCATCGGCAAGTATTGGTTCACCAAACTTTGAAAAGAATGAGCAGTTCCATAATGATGGCTGAGATTGTTGTGGCTCAGATGCCTACAAATCTTCCTGATGTGTTTTCTTTCATCTGCCACCATTCATGCATGAAATACTCTATTTGGAGAACATCAAAATCAACTGACATTTATTTTCGCTTGCTGATCACTGTGGGACTCTAAATCTTGCATTTAGATGCCCAGGCTCCAATGAAATTGGCATTAACACAGCTCCTTTGATGTGCTTTCTTTATCACCTACTTGAGTTGGCTTAATTCCTGCAGTGCTTCACATTTTGCATTTAATAACTTATCAGTCAATAAATAGTTTGCTTTTTATAATGAAAATCTTTGTTTTATGTAAATTAACTATTGAGCTAAGAAATGATTCCAGTAATGCATATTTATAATAAAAAGTATGAAAATATTTGAAGAATCCCCAATTAAATGATGGTTTACAAAAATATTGCAAAATTCAGACTGAAAAACCAATATATTTTCATTTATAAGAACTCTTGCACTGATGGCTTTCTTTCCTTAAATCTATTTAAAAAGGACTGTCAAAGAATACAGTTCAATCCTGGTCAAACGTGGGGAATGTGCCTCAGATACTCATTTAAATACTTTATATATATTTATCAAAACTTGAAACTCGCCATTCGAAGGAATCTGGAACAAAATATGTCTCCGAGCTGATTGCGTAACTTTTCAATTCCCCTGCAACTGATTCGAAACTTTGTAACTGGCATGGCTAATCAGATAATCGACTTTGGTTACTTGATATTCGGCAGACCCAGAAATTTTGAAACTTTTTTTTTCAAACATCATGTTTTCCTTAGCATAATATTTGCAATGCGTGGTAAAATATTCTCCCTGGCTTATGTTGATTAATTTTGTTTTGTTATATGCCACAACCTTAAACAGATTGTCATTCTGTAACCAGTTTGACAATGTGCTGAGAGTCTGATGGCATTTACACACATGAGCTAAATTGTGGCAGTTTCTTGAATGTAGGCTAGAATACCGAATGTTGTTTCGTCTTATCAGAGGTCCCACACTGACATTACAGTCTCCTCCTCTTAATCTTTTAATGCTTATCATGTACAAAATCCTTCAGAATCTTTCTAATCCTATTGAAAGTGCCTGAGGTGGCTCTTACTTTATCCTTGGTTTAGAATTTTTGAGTTTTTACTTTTTCCTCCTACCAAGGAGATAGAGGTGTTGATTTTTAACCTCAGATCGGCAGGCCAGTTGCGCTGCCTACCTGATATCATTTGTGTGGGGCTGCAATCCATTTGAGAGTATGGGAGTGACTATAGTAATTGATCTTGTGTAAAAATCGACTGCTGACCTTTCGCAGAAAAACACCATGATTTTTCATAAGTCTCAAGCATGTGTCGACCCTTGCTTTTGAGGGGTAATAGGGATAAAGCAAGTCTATAAGTATAAATTGTGGACAGAATCTTAAAGGGTCTTCAGCAATATTGTCTGTGGTGAGATCTTGGCAGAATTGGGGACAGGTGCAGTGAGGCCCATCTTGACCTTAGGAGCTATAAGCACCACCTTTTCTGCTTTTCATTAGAGGCGAGATTCTCATGACGCAGTAATGAGTTGCCAATTGACAGATTATTGGTTGTCACCACACTTTGTTATTGGCTTGTTACGTTTCATCCTCCAGTCTTATCAAACTCACAAAATGAGCTTGATATTGTAAAAACCTGACAGGAAATTCAAAACAAAGACCTGGTGGAGTTGGGTCACTGCTTACTCAATGTTGGAAATTGGGCACCAACATCTTAGGGCAAGCTCGATGGGCACTGGCAACATGCACCTCAAGTGAGACCTATGGATATTGGCATTCGAGCCCAGAGGGCACATCTCTGATACACTTTCAGGGTGAGCTTGCACGTCACTGTTCTATTTCAAACTACATTGGCAACTTTCATTGTAATGTTGCAGCAAGAGCACTGTGTTCGCAGGGACATCTACCCAACTTATGGACTGGACCAGGCTACATCTCTGGGCTCTTCAGTTGCTTTCATAGCACACACTCACTCTGAACTCCCTTGGATGAAAACACCAACCTTGCCTTATTTTTTAACGCTCTGCCCTTTCCACTGGAGATACAAGGTTTATATGACTGCTGTCTTGCCTTGCACTTTAGCACAGCCACAAAGCAAGGAAGCTTTTCTTAGTTTTCAATAGTACTCAGTTAAATCAAGACAGATAGCCTTTGCTCAGTGTTTCCTGGCACAGTAAGTCAAGGGCAGCCTCAGATCCCATTCCAGACCCTGCCTGGACTGGTTATAGTTGGGATCATCTCCTGTTAAGGAGTGAGGAGTTGAATGACAGGCAGCATGCAACCTGCCATGATTCTTTCCGCTCTACTGGGGGCTGTTTTCCTCTAGAACATGAGATCAGCAGGTATTGAGGAAGATGAAAATGGGTGACACAGTTGTTATTGTTGGTATAGGTGAGGAGGTGGCTCAAGCAAGGGAAATTGGCATTGGCATCACAGAGTCAGGGTGAGTGGTGTTGGGGTTAACATGGATGAGAGCAAGTGAGGGAAGCTGTGAGAGTGGTAGTTCATTAACCTTGTTGGAAGGTGGGTACAGAAATGGAGTGAATGTAAGGTATCAGAGAAAAGGTGGTGGACATTACCTTGGCATAAGATCATTGTTCCTCTTCCTCCAGCACTGGGCATTCCTCCAGATAGTTGAGACTGCACTGTCCCAGGTGGCATAGTCTGATGTTACAACACTGTCTCCTCCTCTTGGGCGAGCAGGATATCCTGCATCAAACCACCCTGTCCAGCAGGATCTCCAGGACTTGTCCACAAAACAGGTCAACAATTTGCCCTTGTCTGACACCTCTGGGATTCAATCTAATTTAGCTCACTTGCACACTATTTTCCTAAGATCTTGCCAAATTCTATTTTCCAAACAGAGAGAACTTTGCTTGGTTCTCATCACACACATTCTGTATTCTGCAACTGTCCTGCTACAGCTCAAACAGGCTGAAATACCTCTGCAAATAACTGTCATTTATTTAGTTTAGTCAACTTAGCCAAAGTTTAACTTCCTAGATGATGTCATATTCAAACTGTAATTATTCCCCTTTTCTAGAAAATTCATAACTTCACATTGAATCTAAAGGGATAGCTCACAAATATTAGTTTTCTTTTACCAAGTACAGAGTCCATCTCTCTCTCTCTGTACACCTTCTCTACAGCTGTAACATTACATTCTGCACTCTGTTCAGCTAACCGATGCACTTTGTATTGTATGATCAGCCTGTAGAGCACGCAAAACAACAATTTTCACTGTATCTCAGTCCAAGTGACAACCATAAATCAAATAAAAGAGATATTCTGAAGGTGCTTTGCCTTAGATGCAGATTACCACCAATTTTCATCACTGGCACTCACTCACCTGTTTGAAACAAGTGATGCTCAAAGCTGTGATGACAATAGAGATGTTAGGATGTTTCAAGACCTAGATACAAATATGACATAGGAATTAAATGTTGAATGAATTGATACAAAAAAAGACTTTTATTGATATATTGCCTGTCCAGAACACTTTACAACTATTGGATCAGTTTTTGCAATGTAGTCACTATTGTAATGGGGGAATTGAGTATGTAACACAATTAATGACAAACCAGTATTTAGTTGCAAGCTTTTCTTATAGATTGGATCAGAGTCATCAGTTACTGCCATATTTGCAAGTTCTGGTAGAGGAAGATACTCTGATTCAAATCAGTAAGATGATTTCAGCTTTACCCAGACACAATTGTACCATGTTTTCCACTTGTCTCTTCATTTCCACAGTACATTTGTACTACAGTTGGTTTATTGTCAGAGATCATTGTTGATCAATAGGGTGTCACTAAATCTAGCTTCTAATTGCAAAATAAGGGAAAATGTTACTAAAACATAATTTAGGTATACACCTCAAAAATGCATTTACTGGCATTCCATTCCCCTTCCATATCTCGCTCACTTTCTTCAAATTTTCTGACCTCTAACAGGGAGAATAAGAAAGGCACTGCTCCCCAAATCTTGGCGAAAAGATATTCTTGAAGTGACTGATAAATCCTGCATGAAAGCAGGTTTGGAAATTTTGGTACTATGATTTCCAATCTTCCTTCCATTTATTTACAGAATATTTAAGCACCGTTGCATTCCATCACTTCCCTTTCAACTAGACACCTGTCAAGTTGGGGTTTCATAAAACGTCAGCATACCACATGTTGGGCACAATGGTGCCCCAATGGTATTGAAAATAAAAGGATTTCAGAACCATGCGTAACACATAAAGACATGATTTCTGAACATAATTAATGCCAAAGTTCTCCTTGTATTTTCATGCATATTTGCATACCACCTCAGTTTGAATTGCAGACCAAATATAGGTTTGTCAGCCTTCCAGATCAGTAAAGATTAATTGGATGAAAGAAATGTTTGGTGAGAAAGAAATGTACTCCTTATGTCGGTAATGGACACAAGTGTGTAGTAATTTTGAAAAGTATGGTGTTACTGATCCAAATGTTGGATTCTGATTAAGCAGAAGTAGGCCGTTTAGTCCCCTGGGTCTGCTGATCATTCAGTGAGATCATGGATGATCTGATAATCTCCAACTCCACTTTCCTGTCTTTTCCACGTTACCCGTGATTCCCTTACTGTTTATAAATCTATCTCTGCTTTGCATATACTTTTTGACTCAGCCTGTACAGCCTTCTGCAGTAAAGAATTCCACAGATTTACTATTTCTGAGAGAAGGAATTTCTCTCCATCTCTATCTTAAATGGGTATGTGCTTACTCTGAGATTATCTCCTCTGATCCCGGACTCTCCCACTGGTGGAAAGATCTTTTCCACATCTACCCTGTCAGGTCCCTTAAGAATCTTGTATATTTTCAATATGGTCACCTCTCATTCTTCTACAATCCAAGGCGTACAGGCCCAAACTAATTAAACCCTCGTCATAAGGCCCCGGATCAACCGCGTGAACCTTCTTTGGATTGCCAACAATATCACCATATCTTTCCTTTGTTAAAGGGAGCAAAATTGTTCGCAGTATTTCAGCTGTGGTTGAAGTTGAAGCAATGTTCTCTTGTCTGATCTCAAGGCTGATACAGGCTGAGGCTTTATGAGGTTCTTCTTCGGTCGTTTCCACTGGCATGGCTGCTTAAAATGTTCAGGTTTCATATAAGTCTTCATTAACCCCCAATGCATAATTACCCTTTATTTAAGTTTCCCACTGTTGATTCCAATCCAAGTTTCTCCCTCTCAAACTGAATACTAAATTTTACCATGTTATGACCACTGTTTCTGAGGGGATCTTTCAATCTAAGACCATTTATTAACCTGTCTCCCTATATGTTACCTGATCCAAACTAACCTGATCCCTGATTGGATCCACTATATAACCTTCTGAGAAACTGTGTCAAATGCACTTTATAAATTCTTCCTCATGTCGACTGCTGCCAATCTGACTTTCCAAATCTACATGAAAATTAAAGTTACCTGTGATTGATGTACTTTTTATTATTGTTATTGTTGTAGTGCTTGCATGTGTGTCAGTGTTGAAGGACAGAGGCTGCAACAAGTTCTGATTCATAGTTGTGGAGGGGTGTGTGTGTGTGTCTATGCAGTGGAGTCTGTTGTGAGTGACAGAGTGAGCAAGTGGAGGGCAAAATGTTGTAGGATACGTGAACTCCAGAAGAAATGAAGAATTGGTTCATAATGAAGAACAGGCTCATTTGAAAACTGTGTTAAGCTCCACCTAATCGGATGATGCCTCACAGTATTTGGGAGAAGAAACAGATCAGGCTGAGATCACAATGGAGAAAGGTCACTGGACCCAAAATGTTAACTCTGATTTCCCTACACAGATGCTACCGGACCTGCTGAGATTCTCCAGCAATTTCTGTTTGTGTTCCTTCATAAACGTTGTCTTGTATCCTGATAGTCTTTTTTATAGTTCCTAATCAACCAATTCAAAGATGATATCACGCACCTCTGAAGTACATAAGATTTGAACCCGAGCCTACTGGCTCAGAGATGGGAAAACTACAAAAGCAGCACTAATCCTTATACTGCAATTCTTATTTAATTAGTCTTACTAGTCAACTTAACTTGTATCTGTTGCTATCATGCAGTAAATGGCTTCTTGTTCTGTAAGACAAGTGCCTCTTGTTGTTAAGACTCACTAGTGGTCTGATAATTAGACAGACTCTTAGACTGAGCCAGAAATACTACAGGGGCTAGGGTGCTTTGTCCCTGGTAATGACATTCTGGTCAGCTTCTATTGTAAGTTTCCGTTAACGTTTGATTTTATGTTACAGTGCTGCCTAAACTGTTTATTTCAGAAGAGTAGAAAGGAGCATTAGTGTCAGGAATACATCCCAACTACAACCTGAGAATGGTTGGTAACCCAGAGCCCAGTACAACTTTATGATAAAAGGAGTAACGACAAGAGTTTTAACTTGGAAATTTGTGGTTTAGAATTAGCTTGGGTGGAGCTAAGAATCAGCAAGGTGCAGAAAACAATTATTTCATGAGTTGTATTAGAGATGTACGCAACACATGTAATATCCAATTCAAGGGGGATTTTACACATCATATATACTGGTACATCAAATTTTCTTAGTAATGTGGTGAATGCGTTCCCAGAATGTGTACAGAACAGTTTTCTTGATTTGCATGTTGAGGAATCAACTGGGGACAAGTTTTGGATCTAATATTACTCAACAAAATCAAACTCATTAGTAATGTTTTAGTCAAAAAGCTTCTGGACTAGAACAATAAAAAAAAATCTGTAATGAGTTTAAGATTGATTTGGAGAATTGGTTAAAGTAGGTAGAAAGCTAGACTTTCAAGTAGATAGCAATGTCAAAAAAATTAATAATTTGTTTAATTGTTTTCACAACAAACATCTATTTTTTTAAGAATGGAAAAAATGGGAAATTTGTTACAAATGTAGTAAACATGTATATTAAAAATAGTAGCTGAAAATGTGTTGCTGGAAAAGCGTAGCAGGTCAGGCAGCATCCAAGGAACAGGAGAATCGACGTTTCGGGCATGAGCCCTTCTTCAGGAATGAGGAAAGTGTGTCCAGCTGGCTAAGATAAAAGGTAAGGAGGAGGGACTGGGGGAGGGGCGTTGGAAATGCGATAGGTGGAAGGAGGTCAAGGTGAGGGTGATAGGCCGGAGTAGGGTGGGGGCGGAGAGGTCAGGAAGAAGATTGCAGGTTAGGAAGGCGTTGCTGAGTTCGAGGGATTTGACTGAGACAAGGTGGGGGGAGGGGAAATGAGGAAACTGGTGAAATCTGAGTTCATCCCTTGTGGTTGGAGGGTTCCTAGGCGGAAGATGAGGCGCTCTTCCTCCAACCGTCGTGTTGCTATAGTCTGGCGATGGAGGAGTCCAAGGACCTTCATGTCCTTGGTGGAGTGGGAGGGGGAGTTGAAGTGTTGAGCCACGGGGTGGTTGGGTTGGTTGGTTCGGGTGTCCCAGAGGTGTTCTCTGAAACGTATTAGATTACAGAAAGAGACTTATAATTTATCAAAAAGACCTGAAGAATTGCAAGGATTTTAGAATTCAGTAAAGGACCATCAAAAAATTGGTAAAGAAAGAAAAAACAGAAAAAAGGGTAACCCAACAAGAAACACATGAACATAAGATTGTAAAATCTTTAGATACTAGTCATAGAGACGCATAGCATGGAAACAGACCCATCGGTCCAGCTCATGCATGCTGACCAGATATCCTAACCTAATCTAGTCCTATTTGCCAAAATCCCTCGAAACCCTTCTATTCATATACCTAATCAGATGCCTTTTTAATGTTGTAATTTTACCAGCCTCCATCATTTCCTCTGGCACCTCATTCCATACACACGCCTCCTTCTGCATGAAAAAGTAGCCCCTTAGGTCCCTTTTAACTCTTTCTCCTCTCACCCTGAACCTATGCCCTCTGATTTTGGACTCACCTACCTGTGGAAAATATTTTATCCATTCACCCTCGTCATATCCCTCATGATTTTATAAACTTCAATAGAGTCACCCCTCAGTCTCTGACGCTCCAGGAAAAACAGCCCCAGCCTACCAAATGCCTTTCTCACTATCCTATCTACCTGCGACTCCACTTTCAAGGAACTATGAACTTGCACTGCAAAGACCGAACCATTAAGTGTATAAGTCCTGCTCTAGTTTGCCTTTCCAAAATGCAGCACCTCACATTTATTTAAATTAAATTCCTTTGCAACTCCTTGGCTCATTGGCCCATCTGATCAAAATCCTATTGAACTCTGGAGATAACATTCTTTGCTGCCCATAACACGTCCAATTTTGGTATCATCTGCAAATTTACTAACTATTCCTCCTATGTTCACATCCAAATCATTTATATAAATGATGAAAAGGAGTGGACCCAGCACTGATCATTGAGGCACACACTGCTGGTCACAGCTTATCTTATCTTTATTGGTCAGTGCATTGAGTATAGGAGTTTGGGAGGTCATGTTGTGACTGTACAGGACATTGGTTAGGCCACTTGGAATACGGGGTGCAATTTTGGTCTCCCTCCTATTGGAAAGAGGTTGTTAAACTTGAAACAGTTCAGGAAAGATTTACAAGAATGTTACCAGAGTTAGATGGCTTCAGCTATTGAAAGAGGCTGAATAGGCTGGGGCTGTTTTTCCTGGAGCGTCGGAGGCTGAGGGGTGCAAAGCAATCCTCCAACACCACCATCTGTCTTCTACCTTCGAATCTAGTTCAGGGCTAGTTCTCCCTGTATTCTGTGTGATCTAACCTTGCTAACCAGTCTACCATGAGGAACCTTGTCAAACACCTTACTGAAGTCCATATAGATTATGCCCACCATTCTGCCTTAATCAATCCTCTTCACTACATCTTCAAAAAATTCAATCATGTTAGACACAATTTCCCATGCATTAAGCCATGTTGACTATCCCTAATCAGTCCTTGTCTTTCCAAATGGAGGGCTGTTGTAGGTTGCAATGGGATATTGACAGGATGCAGAAGTGGGCTGATGAGTGGCAGAGGGATTCAACCTGGAAAAAATATGAAGTGATTCGCTTTGGAAGCTTGAATTTGAATGTGGAATACAGAGTTAAAGGCAAGATTCTTGGCAGTGTGGAGGAACAGAGAGATTTTGGGGTCCATGTCCATAAATACCTTAAAGTTGCCACTCAAGTTGATAGGGTTGTTAAGAAGGCATATGGTGTGTTGGCTTTCATTATCAGAGGGATTGAGTTAAAGAGCCGTGAGGTTATGCTGCATCTCTATAGAGCCCTGGTGAGACCACACGTGGAATATTGTGTTTAGTTTTGGTCACCTCATTATAGGAAAGATTTGGAAGCTCTAGAGAGGATACAGAGGAGATTTACGAGGATGTTGCCTAGATTGGAGGGCATGTCTCATGGAGAAAGGTTGAGGGAGCTAGAGCTTTTCTCATTGGAACAAAGAAGGATGAGACATGACTTGATTGAGGTCTACAAGATGTTGAGAGGCATAGATACAGTGGATAGCCAGACACTTCTTCCCAGGGTGAAAATGTCTATCACAAGGGGGCATAATTTTAAGGTGATTGGAGGAAGGTTTAGGGGAGGTGTCAGAGGCAGGTTCTTTACGCAGAGAGTGGTCGGTGTGTGGAATGCACTGCCAGCAGTGGTAGTAGAGTCAAATACATTTGAGACATTTAAGTGACTCTTGGTTAGGCACATGGATGATAGTTATATGAAGGGTATGTAGGTTAGTCTGATCTTAGAGTAGGATAAAAGGTAGGCACAACAACAAAAGCCACAGGGCCTGTACTGTTCTGTGTTCTATGTTTAAATACACGTAAATTCTGTCCCTCAGGATTCCCACCAACAACTTGCCCACCACCAATGTCAGGCTCACAGGTCTATAGTTCCCTGGCTTTTCCTTACCACCTTTCTTAAATAGTGGCACCACGTTAGCCAATCTCTCGTCTTCTGGTATCTCACTTGTGGCTATTGATGATTCAGATATCTCAGCATAGGGCCGAGCAATCACTTCTCTAGCTTCCCAGAGGGTTCTAGGGTAAACCTGATCAAGTCATGGGTATTTATTCACCTTTTAAGATGCCTTTTAAGACATCCAGCATCTCTTTGCGTGTTCTCCAGCATTTGCTATACTTCAGGGTTCACTCCGTGGGCTACAATTACCTCTGTGCTCCTTGCATGGAAATTTGATTCAGCAAAGCACCAGCCTCACTTCCTCGTAGTGACTTATCTCAGCCAAATATATAATGAAGTACAACATTTCACAGATGCACATTGAAGCTCACCCATAACTTATGTTGTCTACCTCTGCCAAATCATTTCATACAATCAGTTAGGTACTCATGGAGGTCACAGTCCTCTGTGAGAGTGAGGAAATGAATGATGGCGACCCTGCCACTCCTCTTGGTCCCTTAAGCTCTATTGTTAGCGATTCTTTTCTGCAATGAGACAGAAGGAGAGATAGTGAGCTGAAAGTGGCTGGCCCTGATATTAGTACTAGGGCAGGAGCGGAAAACACAGTGATGTGAGTTGAATGAGTAAGCAGGAAGTGGAGAGCATAGAAAGGCACCATTGTTTGGAGGGAAGGGGTGTGTGAGAACCATAGAGTGAAGATGCTGCATGCAATTGTGAGAATGGTAGACTGAGCTTTGGTGGGAAGGGGGTACAGTAATGGATCAGTATAATGTAACAAAGAAGAGAGGGGGAAAGCACAGAATGTCATTCACCATTTTGTGTCAGTGCAGCACATTGCACTGACACAATACACTGATGCAGTGAACAATGCACTGATCCGGATGGCCCCTTCAGACCAGATTGGCAACGTCTGGTGTTGTGGTGTCCATTAACAGTTCTGAGGAAAGATGATGGTCCTCCATCACGGTGTCCACCTTTACTTCCAGTTCCCTATCCCTGAACCAGCGAGGCAATTTACCTCTGTGAGCCATCTCCTTTGAATTTGTGGTGAAGCCACACTCTATTAAGGGCACTTTCTTGGTTGCTGTGTTTGAAATGGTGTGCAGCTGGGCTTTTAAATGCAGTGTCTATAATGTGAAGGCCAGAAAGCCTAAGCACTGGTGAGCGCTTCCATCTGATTTGATTTGATTTAATTTGTTACTGTCACGTTTATTGAGGTACAGTGGAAAGTGTTGTTCTATGTGCATTACAGACAGGTCGTACTAAACAAGTACATCAGGGTAACAGAACAGAGTGCAGGATCAATAGTAACATTTAAGAGGTCCATTCATATGTCTGATAATAACGGGGAAGAAGCTGTTCTTACACCTGTTCGTACATGTAAGTGTACATTTACATCTTCTGCCTGATAGAAGAGAGTGGAAGAGAGTATAACCAGAGGGGAAGGTTTGATTATGTTGGCTGCTTTCCTGAAGCAGTGGGAAGTATAGATGAAGTCAGTGGTTGGGAGGCTGGTTTGGGTGATAGACTGGGCTTGTTCACAATTCTTTGTAGTTTCTTCCAATCTTTTGAAGAGCAGTTGCCATACCATTGTGATGCATCCAGAAAGGTGCATCTGTAAAAATTTGTGAGGATGTTTATGGACATGCCAAATTTCCTAAGCCTCCTGAGGAAGTAGAAGTGTTGTTGCACTTTCTTAACCACAATGTCAGCCTGGGTGGATATCTCTGGTGAAATATGAGGTGACGTGTGAATTTATCCACAATGTTTGTAGAAAAAATTGATTTTTTAAAAAAATGACTGGGATATGTTAGTATTGTGAGGGATCGAGGTGTCCATTTACACAAATCACAGAAAGTTAACATTGCAGGTAAAGCATGCAATGAGAGAAGAGTTGGTATATGAATCTTTGTTACAAAGGGATTAGGGTATGAAAGTAAAGAAGTGTCAATGCAACTTTACAGGGTCTTGTTGAATCCTCACCTGGAGTACTGAGTATAGTTTCTCTGTCCTTAATCTAAGGAAAAATGTACTTCCTTAGAGGGAATGCAAATAAGGTTCATTAGACTGGGATGAGAAGATTATCCTATAAAGTGAGATTACGTAGATTGGGCAGTGATCCAATTTAAACAATAAAACTCTAAAGGGGTTTGATAGGGTTGATATTGGGAGGACACTCCCCCGAGCTGAGCAATCTAGAACTAGGAATCAGAAGCAGAATAAGGAATGGCTATACAGGACTGCAATGAGGAAAAGTACATTTGCTCAAAGATTTGGGAATCTTTGGAATTCTCTATCAGAAGAGAGCTGTGGATTCTCAGTTGTTCAATAGCATAACAAAATGTCCCTGTATGTTTCACAGGAGCATTACTAAACAAAATACATTCACACTCACATAACAAAATATGAGAAGATTAATATGTGATATTAAAAGCCTGTAGGCAAAGAAACAGGTTTTAAGGAGTGTCTTAAAAAAGGAAATTAAGCCAGAGAGGTGGAGAGATGAATGAAAGGTTATGCAGAATGTGGGGCCAAGGCAACTAATTGTGTAGCCATTAATATTGAACAGTTAAAATTGTAGAACACAAAAGGCCAGAATTAGAGGAACACCGACATCTCAAAGCATCATGGGGCTGAAGGAGGAAATCACAGGAACCAGGAGAGGCAAGGCCATTGGGAGATTTGAAAACTGGCTTATGAATTTAAATTTAAACGTAGCTTGACTGGAAATGAATGTAGCTAAATGCATTCAAGAGAGACAGCAAGTCATGCTGTACAAGTTTGTGGAAGATAGAAAGTGGGAGGTCAACCAGGTGTATGTTTGAGTTAGGCAAAAGTGAGGACTGCAGATGCTGGAAATCAGAGTGGTGTTGGAAAAGCACAGCAGGTAAGACAGCAACCAAGCAGCAGGAAAATCGACTTTTCGGGCAAAAGTCCTTCATCAGGAATGGAGACGGAGCCTCCAGGATGGAGAGATAAATGGGGGGTGGGGTGGGGCTGGGGAGAAGGTAGCAAAGAGTACAATAGGTGAATGGGGGTGAGGATGGAGATGATAGGTCAGAGAGGAGGATGGGGGAAGGTAGCAAAGAGTACAATTGGTGAATGGGGGTGGAGGTGATAGGTCAGAGAGGAGAGTGGAGTGGATAGGTGGGAAGGGAGATAGGCAGGTAGGACAGGTCATGAGGACAGTGCAGTATGTTTGAGTTGTTGAGTCCTGAGTGAACACGGACATAACTGAGGGTTTCAGCAGGAAATGAGCTGAGATAGGGGCGGAGTTAGGTGATGTTACAGAGGTGCAAATGGCAATCCCGGTATTGACATGAATATGAGGTCAGAAGTTTGTCTCAGGATCCAATGTAAGACCAAGCTTGTGAAAAGAATGACTTAAGCTCAGACTATAGTAAGGGAGAGGAGTTGAGTTAACAGCTGGGAGCAGAATTTGAAGCCGGGTCTCAAAATAATCGCTTCTCAATATTTAGTTGGAGGAAATTTATACTCATCCAGGGCTAGGGGTCAGAAATGCTGTTTGATAATTCAACAACAGGAAATGTTCAGAGAGTTGGTTGTAGAGTTGGGTGTCATTGGAGTACATGTGAAATCAATTGCAGTGGATTCTTTGGATGATCTCACCTGGGGGCAACATGTAGATGAGAAATAGAAGGAGCCAAGGATAGATATGTGGGGAATGCCAGAGGAACTGGTGCAACAGCAAAATGAGAAACCATTGTAAAAAATATTCTGCTACAAATTAGATAAGAATGGACAGAGGTCAATGGACGACTGTATATTGAGGGAATTGAGGCTATGGAGGTAATGCAGAATGATGCAAATAAAGTAAAAGATAAGCTAAGATCTTAGTGAATACCACAATAGGTTCAAATGACTGAATGCCAACTCCTGTTTGAAATGTTGTTGGAAATGTTGTCATCATTTCCATCTCTTTACCTCAAAATGAATCAGACTGTTTCTATTTGCTTTTGAGTTGAATTTTCAAGCATAGGTTCCAACAATATACTCAAATATTTCCACTTCCACAACATCACCCACCACCTATGTAATTTGGGAATTAAACATTACTGCATTGCTGCTGATAGCTTTATCATGTATAGGGATGCCATGATGGCTTAATGGTTAGCACTGCTACCTCACAGCACCAAGGACCTGGGTTCAATTCCAGCCTTGGACAACTGTCTGTGTGGAGTTAGCATGTTCCCCCTGTGTCTGTGTGGGTTTCCTCTGGGTGCTGTGGTTTCCTCCCACCATCCAAAGATGTGTATGTCAAGTGAATTAGCCATGCTAAATTGCCCATAATGTTAGGTAGGGGTAAATATAGGGGGGTGGGTTACTCTTTGGAGGGTAAAAACAATGACTACAGATGCTGGAAACCAGATTCTGGATTTGAGTGGTGCTGGAAAAGCACAGCAGTTCAGGCAGCATCCGAGGAGCAGGAAAATCGACGTTTCAGGCAAAAGCCCTTCATCAGGAATAGAGGCAGAGTGCCTGCAGGATGGAGAGATAAATGAGAGGAAGGTGGGGAGAAAGTAGCATAGAGTACAATAGGTGAATGGGGGTGGGGATGGAGGTGATAGGTCAGAGAAGAGGGTGGAGTGGATAGGTGGAAAGGAAGATAGGCAGATTCCACCTATCCACTCCACTGTCATGGGGACAGTGCTCTTTGGAGGGTCATTGTGGGCTTGTTGGGCCAAAAGGCCTGTTTCCACACTGTAGGGAATTTAAGGTATCTAAGTTGTTCAATCTTGCTTCTAGCTATTATTTCTTTGTTCATGCCTGAGCCTGTAAATCATGCAATGTCCAATTCCTCCACCACAGCATCAGATTCATTTTTTTTTAGCTGCATGTTGGCTTAATGAGAGTAAAAGCATCTTCCTTGAAGCTGGGCTATCTGTCTCTTTCAAAACATTTTTAGACTGTAACATTGCTGCATAACATAATACAACTGCGTAACTTGTTGTAAATTGTGAATCCTTTCTTTATATATCGGTAAGATTACATAATGCTCAGTTTAATTGAAATTGAGCATTTTTAATGACTTGTTAAAGGAGAAAGTTTGACAAAAAGAGGTTTCATAATTCTGAAACCATTACTCAACTAAGTTTAATTTTTTATCAGAGTTGTTGCCATTATTTATTGCTTAACTAGCTTCACAGCAATGCCTTTTTCTCTTTCCCCCGTGATAGAATTCTTGTACTGAAGTCATTGCATATAGATGCCTCTGTAAACATTTCTGCTTTTGACATGGAGCAAAAGAAGTCCAAGGGAATCCGGGAAAAGGAGCAGATTTGCTTGGGAAACCTTCTAGCTGTTGAACCAGTATTATTGCTTGTATCCATTTTTTATGTCTCTTCAACGTCATATCAGAGTTTCATTTCATAGAACCTCCCATTTCAAAACAGTGTTGGCAGAGACCTTAGTACTGTTCTGTATTCTTTTGGTATATGATCCCGAAAATAGTAGGAGTTTTATCTTCAAATCCTTGAAAAAGATTTGCTTTACTTGCTGTCAGCATGCATAGAAATAGTACATCAATAGCAAAAGTGCAATGCTGCCAATCATTAAAAGACAGAAGTACTAAGATAGTGTGGAAGATTTGGATCAGTTTGAGATCACATTGCAGCTTGACTTCAAAAAGCGTTGGCGCTGAATCACAAATAATATTCGTGCAGTGTGTTGAAAAATTTCAAAAACTCAATACAATAAAAGTTTCAGTCAAGACAAAAAATGGAATTAACATAGGTGAAACACTAAAATTAGTTTTGTAAAAGACTTGTTTCTTGAAAGTTAGAATGTTCTTAGTTGTGTTATGTTTCACAAACTTTAAGAGACATGCTCTTGATATCCTCACATTCTCATACCATGTGACCACAGGGTTACAATGATCACATATTCTACCTTACTCCAAGAGCGCTTGGAGCATGATATGTTATATGGAGAAGGTTGTTCTATGTATCTTAATAGCTTAACCTTAGCATAGACACTGTGCCTGCCACTGTAATGTTCATATATAATAGCCAGCTGTGATAAGCCCCTGAAGGATTCTTCCATATTGCATTATCCATATCCTAGTTTCTGATCTTATGACAAATAGAAAAAGATTGCCATGTTAGGTTAAGTAACCTGTTGGAGGGACAAACAACATCATTTTGTACTTATTATGTTGAGAGATTATCAATGATTATCTTTTTCATCATTAACAATAATTTTCATCCAGTATCACAGAGTAACTTGTTTGTACTCCAACACCAATAATGCACTTGAATTTCAGTCACTTTACATGAGAATGTTTGCATTTCCTATATTAACTGCCCTTGTAACATGTTTGATTGAGGGTTTTTTTTAATTCATGAGATGTGGATGTGACAGACTAGGTCAGAATTTATTGTCCATCCCTGATTCCCCAGAAGGCAGGTTACAGTCAACCATATTGGTGTGGGTCTGGAATCACATATAGGTCAGACCAGGTAAAGATGGTAGATTTCCATTCCTAAAGGAACTTAGTGAAGCACTAGGGGTTCTATCACTGAACAATGGTTACATGGTCATTATTAAACTTTTCATCTAAGTTTTCTATTGAATTCAAAGTCTACCACCTGTCCTGGCAGGATTTAAGCCCAGAACCCCAGAACATTCCCTGGGTTTCTGGATTTATGTATCATAAACATCCCTCTCCTAAAAGGGATCTGGTAAGTTATTACTGTAACATTCAAATAATAGCAAAATACTGCAGATGCTAGAAATCTGAAGTAAAAACAGGAAGTACTGGAGTAACTCAGGAACTCTGGCAGCATCTATGAAGAGAGAAACTGAGTTAGTGTTATGAGTCTCGTATGATGCTTCAGTTATGCAGCATGGCTTATTAGCACTGTATCCCCTGAAAACTCACCACAAAATTAGCTTCTCTTTTGTAATGGAATCCTTTTGTCATTCTGTTGTTTACAATAAACAGGGCCAAGTCAATGCAACTTCAGACTTTGGTTCAAAACTGGAGTGGAAATCTAATGAAATCAGTACAGTAGATTCAATATTAATTTTTAGACCTGTGAGCAGCAGTGTGTACAAAAAGCAGATATGATTAGAATTTGGATACCAGATTAAGCAGGAACTTCAAACTCATATATAGTGGACAATCCTAGACTCTGTTAGCTTTTAGTTCAAAAGAAAGTCTTCTCCTTTTCCCCGTTGTGACATTTGTGTGAAAACTTCCAGTTCTGATCACATTGCTGCCATTCTCTCAGCAGTGGAATTAATCTTCCACTAACTACGCACAGTAAATTTCTAGGTTTTACATGCCCTCTTTGCTGCAAATCTCTCAGTTCCAGTCCTACTCCATGCAGATGCTCTTTGCCTTACAAGAAATGCAGGATGCCCACAACCACTTAAAAGTCCCTCATAAAATTCCCTCATTCTGTCCCCAGCTAAGTTCCAATTCCTGAACCAACAATCCTGAGTCTCTTTCTCTTCTGCATTCCCATTCCCAGACCTTCTTGTGCAGTTCCCTTTCACCTAGTCACTCCACGTCCATTTATCTCCATCCACCAAAGCCCATCCTTATGAACACTCATCCAGTATCAGTCTTTACTTCTCTACCCTATAGTTAATCGGCTGTCCTGCTTTTAGGCCATTCCACAGTCAACCATAGTGGCCAATGCACTACTGTTCCAGTTTCCTCCCCTGTGTCTGTCCATCCCTTTCATACATTTGCCCACTCCCTGTCTCGCTGCTAATGTAACAGGAAATTTGCAATGGCAATTTCTTGTGACCAGTTAATTATGCCAAAGAGATGTAAGGGGAGATTGGGAACGCTGAAAGCTTAGCACTACCCTGGATACTAATCCCAAATTGCTGACTAACTTCAGTCTTGATCTGAATCAGGGCACTGGTTTGAATGATGTCCAGACTAAGGATAAGTAAGAATCAATAATTGAAGTGAACACCTCAGTACAGTGCCTACCTTTGGCAGTTTGCGTTAAATCAAAGTATTGTAATTACATAGTTCTTCTTTGAACCTTTTTTCTTCTGGGTCAATGGTCTCTAACTACCAAGGTGATTGAGAAGATTTTGGGACAGAGCATTTTCAGCAATCTGCTCTGAAAGCTCTGCTCACAGTTTGATAGTTGTGACACAGTCTACCATTGCAGATTAAATATTTAACAATCAACAACTTCCAAAATAAAACAACCCATAGGATTCTGAAATAAAAAATCAGGAACAGAAGAGTGTGACTGTGAGTGAGACAGACACGGGGATGCGCAGTTTAGCTTTGGAGGAGCCTTAGCCAGTGCCCTTGTCCATTAAGTACAAGGTTCTTGCTTGTGAATGAGGGCACACATTGCAGGGAGAATGAGTGACTTCATCACAGCACTGTGGTCCACAGCATCATTCAGGTAGGGGGAGCAGAAAACAAGCAATAAAAATAATATACTTAATATAAGGAGGATAATATATTCAGGGTAATAGATACTGTTCTCTGCAGAAAAGACAGAGAGTCTTGAAGGCTATGTTGCATGGCTCATGCCACGCTCAGAAAATCCCCACTGGGTTGGAAAGGAACTTGAAGTGGAGGGTAAGCATCCAGTTTTCATGGTCCACATTGGCACCAATGGCAGTGGTAGGATGCAGAAGAGCTTCTGTCGAGACATTATGAACAGCATGGAGCAAATTAAAAAGAGCAGAACCACAGAGGTAATAATCTCATGATTACTCCCTGAGCCATGTGCAAGTTGGCATAAGATACACAAGATTCAAAAGCTAAATGTGTGGCTCAAAGTCTGGTGGTGTAGAAGAAATGGATTCTGATTCATGAGGCACTGCCCCCAATAGGGAAGGAGCAAGTTGTTCCATTGGGACAGATTTCATTTGAACCATGCTGGGAGCAGTGTGCTGGTGAATCATTTAACTAAATTAGTGGGGAGAGGATTCAGTTGAAGGCAAGTTTCAAAAAAAAAACAAGACGGCAGGGGTTGTCAAGATTAGGCATTGATCCATGGTACATCCTGTGTGGCCATGAAATCATACATCACATTGGAACTGTTACATTAGTGGCTACACAAGAGACAAATACCCAGATAAGGTCAAATCAGTGGCACTTATTTAAAAAACGTAAAAAAGTGTACAGTGCATTGTGCCATCAAAGTACTCTCAACATGTTTTCTTCTTCATTTCCCACTCAGTGCATCTTAGTGTACATCTTGTATCTGCAGCTGGGGCAGAGGGAGCATGATCAGCAGTGGAGCCTATTGGCTCTGAGGGTTTGGTCAGGTGACCCAAGGGATATTTATTTCTGGATAAGCAGAAATGACAAAGGTCTTCTTGCTTGGTGCCTTTGTACAAAGTCAGAAACAGAAGAGAAGAGTTCATCAATAACCTCAATAACAATCAATTCTCCATTGAACTTAAAACCGCAGCACACTTGGAAAGCATTAATTTCATAGACATTATAGTATTTGAATTTGTAAAAGACAACAGGCATAAGTGAGCAACAAAAGCCTTTGTTTCAAAATAAATAAAATACATCTCTACCCACACAAAGCCTTCATTCCACAACACTATTTTTCATAAAATTTAGTAGCTCCTGCATTTGAACAGCATAAAGGTACAGATTCCACATTCATTTGCAAGGAAGTCTTTACCACAGGCATTTAAAAGTTTCTTGGATTCCAGTTAGCTGAATATCTCTTTGTATTCAGGTTTAAAATTATTCTCTCTCCATTTCAATCTCCCTCTATACAATTAGTGTTTAAAAGGCATCTAGATGAGTACATGAACAGGAAGGATTTAGAGAGGTAGAGACCAAATGCTGGCAAATGGGACTCGGTTAATTTTGGAAATCTAGTCAACGTGAACGAGTTGAACCAAAGGATCTGTTTCTGTGCTGTACATCTCAATATGTCTCTATGACTCTCCCTCCTTGCAGCCATTATTTCCTTGTTGAACTCTCTTGCAACCTATGTTTTTCTCTCTCATCCCTCACACCCATCTTGCACGTGCATTTCCATGTCCATTTCCTCCCGCAGATGCTGCCACCCTGGACTCAGCAGACTGGACTCCTGAATCCAGCAAAAGGGATCTCAGTCTCAGCCTTGGAAAAAGGCAGTCTCTGATTCCAAGCCTCAGAAGGAGCCTTTGGTACAGATCTTGCCTGAAGACCCAATCCAGTGAATGGCAGGCCCCGGTGACTCTCTCACTGCTGTCGCTTACTTTCCTAACTGCCCAGTGCTCTTCCCGTTACTGATTGTGTCTTTCCTATATTTGTTGCTGATAAGTATACAATGAGCCCACCAACAGGAAGTATGAGAGAGAACCTATCTTTGATGAGCTGTTTCTCAGCATTTTGTTCCATTTGGTTTAAGAGGTGATTTTGTTTCTGATTGGGAGATGCCAGACAATCACCTGATGAAGGAGCGTCGCTCCAAAAGCTAGTGTGCTTCCAATTAAACCTGTTGGACTATAACCTGGTGTTGTGTGATTTTTAACTTTGTTTCTGATTCGTTGGCCTGCTGAGTCGGTTTTCCTGGAACTGCTGGCCTCTGAGCAGCCGGCCTTCCCAGAGGGATGAGACTCCTTGGTGTATGGTTACAACTCCAGCAGAAATCCCACTCGCAGGCAATCAGTTGCCTGGTTGTAAGAAAGTCTGTTGAACTTTGTTAGTTCAATCAAATTGTCTTAACTCTTCAGCCTCATTTATCCCTGTCAGTGATGAGTTAATCTTGACAATGTCTATCCAACCCTGTTTTGGCCTTCTTCAGCTATTATTCCAACTACCTGTCTGTACTAGGGCCTGAGAAATATTCATTGCTATTTCCAATCTTGATATTCTTTCCTCTAAGAAAACAAATCTATCAGTCTATAAGTTTAGAATTTCAGTGTTGCTGAAAAAGAACACATCTTGTCTAAAGCTTTTCATTTTGCACTCTTTAGGACAGGAATATACCAAACTAAAGGGAAAGTAACATTTTCCTTAAGCAAGACTCAAGTCCTATATTACCAAGCAACAATCGAGAATTTCAATTGATTGAGAATCCACAGAGAAATGAATTAGAATTTTCCACAATTTTTCATGTGTACAAGTGCTTTTTGATTTCATTTCTAAAAGCCTAGTTCTAATTTTAAGTGTATGATCTTTTCACTGAATCCTGAACAACCAGGGGATATAGTTTGTCTATTGAATTCATTTTTCATTTTAAGAATCACAATTGGGTCTACTCTCAAACTCTGACACTCAAGAGTATATAAGCTACATTTATATTGTCCTCATAAATTAGCGTTTTGAACATTGATATCATTCTGCTGTACTTGCACTTAACCCATTCAAGGCCAATATATTTTTGCTGTGGATTTTCTGATATGAAAGTTGACAAAGTCTAGTGCTTTATACTGTATGCCTTATAAAATTTATCACAGCTGCCTGCTATAATCCCCAACAAAACTGGTTCTGCATTCAAAAGTTGCAATTTCCTTACTGTTATTTTCCTGTACTGGATAACACTGTCCATTGAAAATGGACAAATCATGGCTCATGTGTGCATGGGCTAGATAGGCTAAATTGTCTCTCTTTGTGCTATACGTTCTATGTAATTTTATGTAATTTATTTTTAAGCAATTAATAGACTGATAGCATTAATTAGAATTAGGTGTTATTATCATATGTAATCAATTATACGGGGATATAGGGAAAAGTGTACAAAGTCATCATTCTCCTGTCCATCTAAGGTGCAAAGATACCCAAGTTCAAAATCTTTGGTATAAAATAGAAAATAAAGAAATAAAGTTAAAAGTTTAGCATTATAAGTACATAGCCATGGGCCTGGATCTGGGCTCATCCACCATGATGCTGACACCATGACCAGCACGAGTACCCTGGCTACGCCACCACCACAGAACCATGTCGCTATTCTTGGGCGCCATCTTGCCTCTATTGACGATGTGGTCACTGGGAGACCCTGGTGGGTGATCTCGGAAATGCAGCCAATATTGAAGCTGCTGGGTATTTTCTACAGAAAGTAAGTACGGTTAAAGTAAAAAAAAAGCTGAGAAAGAAAGAGAAAGTAAATGCAGATGGGTCCATCCAGGGCTTTGATTGGGTCCACACTGGATTTCAACCTGAGTCCACACTGGGTTTCAATCCGAGTCCACACTGGGCTTCACATCGAGTCCACACTGGGAGAGAAATAAAGAAACAGATAGAGTGGATGAGCTCCACCTCAGGTGCCCTATTCAGCCATCATTTGACAAGCCATTCAGCCCATCTACTAATCTGAAAACCATGTTTTCAAGAAGTGTTCCCTTTTTTGTGATCAAGCTGATATACTATTTTTTAAATACTTTAAATATATGTTACTCATGCGTAATTTATTTTATGTACTAAAAATAAAATTTTAAGAATTGGGAGTGGCAATTATTATTTTAAAACTGAAGATAATGTGGTCTGCAAGAGCCAAGGAGCTAATTTCATGCAAATGTCTGAAATCTGTTTTATTGATTATTCATGTCTCTCCTCACATTTCCCTTTGGATGCTACTCACGTTAACATGTATAGTGTTTGCTTTGACCTTGAATATTGTATGTTAACAAGAAGCTATGTCTCAATGGTCAATTTATTAGATTAGATTACTTACAGTGTGGAAACAGGCCCTTCAGCCCAACAAGTCCACACCGAAACGCAACCCATTCCCCTACATTTACCCCTTCACCTAACACTACGGGCAATTTAGCAGGGCCAATTCACCTAACCTGCACATTTTTGGACTGTGGGAGGAAACCAGTGGAAACCCATGCAGACACGGGGAGAATGTGCAAACTCCACACAGACAGTCACCTGAGGCAGGAATTGAACCCGGGTCTCTGGCGCTGTGAGGCAGCAGTGCTAACCACTGTGCCACCGTGCCGCCCAATTATGTAATTATGTGTTGCCACTGTTAAATATGACACCATATGTGGACAAGTGTATAAAGTGGTGATCTGAGAATGTAAAGTTAATTATCGAGAAAATAAACTTTATGTAGATAGTAGCAAAGCAAATAATAGGAGTTTTCAGTATTGGATAATGAGCTGAGGTAGCAAGTGAGAGAGATGTGTGACAAACAAGAGGTAATGAAGAAGAACTCGGGGAGGCAACAATTGCCAAATACATCACATTCATGGAGTGAAGTGGACATCCAGCTTTGGTCAGCGGATCAAAATCAATATGGTATCTGAGAGTTTCTGTGGTGACTTCACAACTGAGGTGAAGGTGGCAAGATGAAACGTGGAGGTTTTGTCATATTGTGGGAATGTCTCATTTTGAATGTATTTTGCATGTTCTGCATTGCTTCATTTGGGAGGCATGCATGACACCATAATCTAGAATTGAAATATATTATTGAGTGCTGTACAGAGTTGCTTGAGGTGATAAGCTATGACTCAATGGTAGCAGTCTCACCTCTTAGATGACTATGAGTTTAAGTCTTGTTCCAGAAACTTGGCATAAAATTGAGGGTCTAATTCCAACATGAAATACTAACAAAGTCAAGATTAGAGCGGTGCTGGAAAAGTACAGTAGGTCAGGCAGCATCCGAGGAGCAGGAAAATCGACATTTCGGGCAAAAGTCCTTCATCAGGAATGAGGCAGGGAGCCTCCGGGGTGGAGAGATAAATGAGAGGGGGGTGGGCTGGAGAGAAGGTAGCTAAGAGTGCAATAGGTGGATGGAGGTGGGAATAAAGGTGATAGGTCGGAGAGGACGGTGGAGTGGATAGGTGGGAAGGAAGATTGGCAGGTAGGACAGGTCAAGAGGATGGTGCTGTAGGCGTCGGCTAGTGAGGGAGTTATGGTGGAGGAGGCCCAGGACCTGCATGTCCTTGGCAGAGAGGGAGAGTTTAAAGAAGGAGGCCATTTGGTGTGTTCTGTGATGGAACTGGTCCTCCTCAGCGCAGATATGACAAATACTAACAGGCTGCTGCATATTTATCGATTATGTCCCATGCTCTGGATGTTTAACCAATGCTCTGCCTGTCCATTCAGATGGATATAAAGGATCCCATGGCATTAATTCCACTTAGAACCAGGAGGTCCTTCCTTGTCTGCTCACCTTTTAATCAACATCCCTAAACTAACGTAGTCAGTATACTGTCCCAAATGTGGACTTTGAGATGTGCAAACAATAACTGTACTGCAAAAGCATTTCATTGGCTGGAAAATGCTTTAGGAGGCCCAGAGATCAATGAAAAAACAATATGAATACAAGTTCTTCTACTGTTAAGACAGCATTTAGTAAGAGTAAGTAGTGAATGACTTTATAAAGGAGGGCCAATGGCCAGTGGTATGAAACGGGGAAGGAAGAGGCATTGCTGAGTGAAAGATTGGAAATTATGAATTTTTCAAGAGCAGGTAATTGTTGACAGTATGATGGAGTATTGCATATGATGGAATTCATGTTTCCATGGAAGCCAGGCTACAAATATCAAGTGCGCGCACACATAGAGTGGAAATGAAAGAGTCCTCTGATGGAGGTGACATTTTAGAAAAATGTGTAAGGATGATGCTTTTACTTTGGTTAGTTTAGCAGGGAGAGATTGTTGAGTCTTTGAGCGGTTTGGACAATAACTGGTTCATGACATGCTTAGCAACTATATAGAGTTTTACAGAGGCATGACAAGCACCATTGAAGCAATGATGCTTCCCTCCCTGAATCTTTCTCTCATGTGATCTCTTACATCTGGGAGGTATAACACTGTTCCAGTCATTAAACTTTAGTGAACTTTTGTACTGGTAATGGAAGGGGAGATACTTTGGAAACCTGAAATGTGAAAGCAGGAATGCTAGCAATGTAAGGAAAAGGATTGGTGGTGCAACAAAAGATTGTTGCCATGTCAGAAAGGATTTAGATTAGAGTGGTGCTGGAAAAGCACAGCAGGTCAGGCAGCATCCAAGGAGCAGGAAAATCGATGTTTCAAGCAAAAGCCCTTCATTAGGACTCATTCCTGATGAAGGGCTTTTGCCTGAAACGTTGATTTTCCTGTCCTCGGATGCTGCCTGACCTGCTGTGCTTTTCCAGCACCACTCTGGTCTAAACTCTGGTTTCCAACATCTGCAGTCCTCACTTTTGCCTATGTCAGAGAGGGTCCTAGACAAGCAAAGCTGCTAACTGTTGCCTGCTCTTTGGTTGATGAGCACTACCATTGAGGAAAAACAGCAACGATGCTTGGCAAATCTAACAACTTGTATGGTGGGAGAAGCAGCAATGTGTGATGCTAGGGTCAGCCCTAAAGAGGTTTTTAATTATCAAGAAAGAAACTGCAGCTGAGCTTTTTAAAAATCCAGCAGTGAAATGCGTATAGCTTTCATGTATTATTAAATGAACACACAGCTTTGCAAATGAAGAACATTCGTATCTAATATCTTGTGCCTTGTTCTTAAAGTCTTTTTTATTATATTTGGACATGTCTGAGATTTGTAGGTAAGGATTAATTTTCTTCCAAATTAGAATTTTCAAGTGACTTTTTGTTCCTGGGAATGTTAGGGAAAACTCATTACACTGTTATTGCTTTGCTCACAACCTTTTAGTGATCAAACTTCCGTTGATCTCAAATTGTACAGTCTTTTTCAGTGATGTTCAGCTGTTGATCTTACTGTTGTTTTTGTACCAAATGAAATGAATATTTTATATAATTTTGGGTGACAGTTGAAATTTTGTGCAGAAAAAGAGGCTTTCCGCCTTAGCAAAAATGGCACTGGATTTAGAAATCCACAATTCCCGTCTCCAAACCAGATCCCACCATTTTTACAGAGGGAGGAAATGGGACCAAGTTCTAACTTGCACGTCTGTGGATCATAGAAGAAACTTCACATGTTGAAGTACGGCTGTCTTCAGCCAAATCTGATTTTAATGAGGCATGTCCAAAACATGAGTTGTGCAATTTAGACCTGGAAGGAGTAGGTATAAATTTACCAACATTCTTTTAAGTGATGTGCGGCACGGTGGCACAGTGGTTAGCACTGCTGCCTCACAGCGCCAGGGACCCAGGTTCAATTCCTGCCTGAATTGGCAACTGACTGTGTGGAGTTTGCACATTCTTCCTGTGCATTCTTCCTGTGTCTGCGTGGGTTTCCTCCGGGTGCTCCGGTTTCCTCCCACAGTCCAAAGATGTGCAGGTTAGGTGAATTGGCCATGCTAAATTGCCTGTAGTGTTAGGTGAAGGGGTAAATGTAGGGGAATGGGTCTGGGTGGGTTGCTCTTCGGAGTGTCGGTGTGGACTAGTTGGGCCGAAGGGCCTGTTTCCACACTGTAAGTAATCTAATCTGATAGGGGACCATTGTAGAGAGGTAAAGTGTTATTTTATCAGTCCTGGCCACCTTTGGGACAAATCATGTGCCCTTTGGAATTGCTAGAAGTGGATGTGACTATAGGGAGAATGTACACAAATGCGTTGAAACAGTCAAGCTCATTGGAACCATCAAAATGAGCAATCAATTGGAACTTTCAAAGACAGCTGTCAAGGAAATGGTCATTAGAGATCTGTCAAGGTGGCATTGCCTTTAAATCTCCTGTCCCTTCAAATAATCTATACTTTTGCTGAACAAACAGACCTTGGAGTACAGGTTCATAGCTCCTTGAAAGTGGAGTCACAGGTAGATAGAATAGTGAAGAAGGCATTTGGTATGCTTTCCTTTATTGGTCAGAGTATTGAGTACAGGAGTTGGGAGGTCTTGTTGTGGCTGTACAGGATATTGGTTAGGCACCTGTTGGAATATTGCATGCAATTCTGGTCTTCCTATCAGAAAGATGTTATGAAACTTGAAAAGGTTCAGAAAAGATTTACAAGGATGTT